>NW_015650030.1:31266-36586 GCF_001515625.1 Sinocyclocheilus rhinocerous | reverse complement strand
TCTCCCTTTCTCCGTCTCCCTCGCCTGTTTCTCTCCCTTTTTCCATCTCACTCGTCTGTATCTCTCCCTTTCTCCGTCTCACTCGTCTGTATCTCTCCCTTTCTCCATCACACTCGTCTGTTTCTCTCCCTTTCTCCGTCTCAGGCTCTACTTCCTCTCCAGAGGTCTGTGGAGCAGGTTCTCCATCCTTCAGCATCATACTCAGCATTTGCCGCACCTCTCCCCTCCCCTCTATGCTTGGACACCTAAGGTCCTTGAACCTGGGATCTAGAGCTGTTGCTACCTTTAACCACCACAGGTTTGAGCCCTCCTTTCGCCTGTTGAGATCCTTTGTGAATGCAGCCTTGAAGCGCACTATGTAGGCAGGGTCAACATCAGAGACCTCCATTGTACGCAGGAGATGGCATAGTGCAGGTAGCATCACAGAGCAGGATACATACTTTTCACCACCTAGGAGCTCAGTGATATACCTACAGTACAGACACACAGAATCACACAATTGACTAAATGACTACAGTTAACATTCAGATGGCACCTTTTCAGGGTATAGGTCTTAAAGGAACACTCCACTATTTTTGAAAATAGGCTAATTTTCCAACTCCCCTAAGAGTTAAACAGTTGAGTTTTACCGTTTTCTAATCCATTCAGCCGATCTCCGGGTCTGGCGGTAGCACTTTTAGCTGTAGCTTAGCATAGATCATTGAATCTGATTAGACCGTTAGCATCTCGCTCATAAATGACCAAAGAGTTTCTATATTTTTCCTATTTAAAACTTGACTCTTCTGTATTTACATCGTATACTAAGACCAACGGAAAATGAAAAGTTGTGATTTTCTAGTCCCCAACTGCACCGAACCCCCAATGGCTGCCCACTGCTCCGGGTGTGTGTTCACGTGTGTGTGTGTTCACTGCTGTGTGTGTGCACTTCGGATGGGATAAATGCAGAGCACTAATTCCTAGTATGGGTAACCATATTTGGCCACGTCACGTCACTTTCACTAATACCTGATGGCCACTAGAGGGCACTTCATGCTGTATGTTGTTGTCGTTGCAGTGTGCTGAGTAAACCAGTGAAAAAGCAGTGCAGTCATGTCTCCGGTTCCTTATGTGCATGCTCTGAACAGAACAGAAATAATGTGTTTTTATAGCATATTGATGCAAACATAGTCTGTACGTCAGGTTTGAATAATATCTCTAAGTCAAGTGTATGACCATGAGTATGAGTTGGAAAGTTGACATTCTGATAAAGACCGAAGCAGTCCAGAACAGATTTTAGTTGAGTACTATTAAAACAGGATGTGTCAACATGGATGTTAAAGTCACAAAGTAAGATGACCTGGGTTGATTAAGCACAAGCTAGCGCTAGTAGTTCACCGAGTTCAGAGAAAAAGTATTTTTGCTGTTTAAGTGGTCTATAGATCAGAATAATTATGAGGGGACATTTTGAGCCGGCCTTCAGAACCATGTGTTCAAAGGTCTTAGTACAATGAAAATCCATCCGAGTTACGACAGATGACCGCAAGGCCACCCCCTTTACCAGATAGATGCGGCTTAGACAAGTACTAAAGGTGTAAGCAGATTAAGATGCATGAAATCATAAGGTGTTTGCCAGGTCGTTTAGAAACGGGCCCTTGTCCGAGATGGAGCGACAGTTCACCAGAGCAAAGTGGTTTTGCAGTACTCCTATATTTCCGGTTAAGTTGACGTTTGAGTGTCTTTTTTATGTAGACAAGCGATTGCGGTAGGTGACAGTCTCTTAGTAGACGTTTTGATTTAACAAGAGCTCTGCTACTAGACCAAATGCCTGGAATGATAGAAGGGTATTGGCTGCTGAATGTTAAAAATCCTTCGGACTGGGCGATGTATGTAGCGTGGACGTCGGATGATCCCGAACGAGGGGCCGTTTTCGTACGTCACAGAGTCAAGGCGTGGGTGCCCATTAAGCGCCCTGAGTTCACTGGACAGGTATCCAAATTCCATGTTGGGAGGTAATCCAATAGTAATAAAGAAAGACAGAGACAGCGTAAGTACCGAAGCCTTTGACATGCTGGTGATAGCCATGAGAAAACCATCTATCAGTAAAGCCATGTTAGCCAGAACCACAACCATCGCAACATCTACAAAGCTTACGGAGAGGAAAGCTACCTGACCAGACAATAAGCCGGTAGAAAGACTGGTAAGAGGAGTGTTAACTCACCTCACACTCAGTCCGATAGATGAAGGATCGAGGGCTGAGAGGGCTCGCAGCAGGCCGACAACCAAGTGTTCCCAACGGCAACAACAAAATTACACGTCGAGCAGTAACGAGTCCAATTTGCTAAGTCCGTCAAGCCAAGCAGAGGGAGTGAATCCAGTGTTCAGTTTGCAGAACAAAAACAAGTGAAGTAGAAATTAAACACAAAAGTAGAAATTGAGGAATCTTAATGTTATTTATATTTTTCACAATTACAGTAAGCCAGGGCCGTGCACAGACCTTTTGAGGGGCATGTGCTGAAACTGAAAAAGGGCACCCCCCCTTTTTTTACTGGTCACATCTTAATGATAAGCGGAGAGTATAGAATACTACATTCAAAAATTAGCTAGCTAGCAAATACATGCATATTAACATCGTAAACATTAACCATGCTGTGAGTGTGACCATATATAATATGATTAAATGTTAATAAATTAAGTGTATCAGCAGATAGCCATCATAAATCAAAGAAGAATTTTCTTAGAAATATATTTTACCTAGCTGACGAGGAACACTCAGTCGCTTTGTGTCAAACTCAAATGCAGTTATGGCCGGGTTTTTGACCAGCGAATGTGTGTGTGCAAATGTGCAATTTGTCCATCATTAAAACGGCAGCAACACATTACGTTTTGATCAACAGGTTACAAAGTTTGTTGTAGCTATATGGGCGCTCAGTTTTTCCTGTTGTAAAATACGTTTGGCCAAAATGTCATTTTATAAAAGATGAAATGCTATTGTTGTGAGGGTTCCAATTCATTAGCCGCTATAGGTAAATATCTAGAAGAATAACAAAGTGCAGTAAATGGTAAAACTATTTGCGCTAGAAACCAGTATGTTTATGATTATGACGATTCATTAAAATAATAGTAAATACCAATTTGCAGTATCAAGCAGCATAACAGACTGTTTTTGTACAGCTTAAATAACTGGAAGCGGATGACTCGACACATTAAAGGGTCACGCTTTAGTTTAGCGACCAATTCTCAATATTAACTAGTTGCTTATTAACATGCATAGTACTAGGATATTGGCTGTTTATTAGTACTTATAAAACACATATTAATGCCTTATTCTGCATGACCATATTTTAGATCCCTTAATCTTAAACCCCATACCTAAAATTAAGCAGCAAATTATGAGTTTATTGAGGCAAAAGTCATAGTTAATATTTAGTTAATAGTGAGAATTGGTCTCCAAACTAAAGTGTGATTAAGATACTAAAGGCAGAGCCACACTTAGATAAAAAATATGATGAGTACTCCTGTGGCAAAGATTAACACATTTAATAAATGTACACAAGCAAACACTTATATTCATAGTTAATATTTAGTTAATAGTGAGAATTGGTCCCCAAACTAAAGTGTGATTAAGTTACTAAAGGCAGAGCCATACTTAGATTAAAAATATGATGAGTACTCCTGTGGGAAAGATTAACACATTTAATAAATTTACACAAGCAAACACTTATATTATGCACTGCATTCAAACTGCTACACCTCAGATGTACGAGAAATTATCAGTAAATAATAATGTATTAATAACATTTTAGTTTAACTGCTCTCATAAAAGTAAAAAGACTTAAATTTAATGTCAATATGATGAAACAAAGCTATGATACTTTCTTTTTTTTTACTGATACTGACAAACCTGTAGCATATTCTGCTCAGAAAAGGTTGAATGCTCAGTTGTGTGCGAGGCGTAATGCTATGCTTTCTTATTTTATGGAAAACAGCTCAGACATCTTTTCTGAGATCCGTTTTTGAGTAAATGATAACAATAATGATAAACAAAGACTTTAAAGATGAAAATGACATGAAATTACCATTATAACCAGTAGATGGTAGCAGAGGATCACTCATTTAGCTCAGTTGCCATTTAAACTCCCTAGTTGTTTTCATGTCTTGCTTTTGGATTTATTGTAAAAAATATATCAAATTTTAGTACTTTTACTGTATTGAAGTATAAAGTATAGCAAGTGCAGGAAGTCACAAAGTCTCATGTCATTTAAAAATAAATAAATAAGCCCAGACACCAACAGACTTTAAGGGTTATTTATTTTATTACTTAACTAGTTAACTACAAATTAAGTTAATTATTAATAGTATAACAATTAAATAATGCATTACATATTTTGAAATATTTTTAGATTTAATTTAACAGCTACATTTAAGTTTTATCTTTAACTGTAAAAGCTGCTAAATATTTTCAGCCGACACAGACTTGTTACTGCTGTAGTTTTGTTACTCTAAATTTAGTCTGACTCACTTAATGCACAGCTTTATTTTTGACTTCGTCTCATCAGATATTTACTTTTACTTTACTGTACTTTTAGTCATTTAGCAGACGCTTTTATCCAAAGCGACTTACAAATAAGAAAAAATAATTAAAACTAAAAGCTAAAACTCTATTTCATTCCATTATCACTGTCAGTCATAGCAATTAGTCGCGGAACAATTTATTTTTTACACTCCATTTTGCAGTTCTTGAAACAGTACAGGTGGACGTTTGGTCCTCTTAGAAAAACAAAAAAATGTCTTCAAATTGTGAATGGATTATACAGAAACTGAGCAAAGGGCACTCCGTAGCTGATTTTGACAGTTGACCGGAAATGACTGCGCTGGCTCGTCTAAAACCAGGAAGTAACTGTGCCTATGGTCAATTGCATGACTCTAATCCATTTTTGGTTTAAGTATTGCATAATACTGAAAAATTACTTTTTTTGCAGATTGATGTCAGTGTCCTACTGCTACTGACTGATGACCAGATGAGAAGCTATTTTCCTTCATATGGACACAGACTGGCAGTGATGGGATTTTGTAGGAGGCAAGAAAGTGAGCCAACTTGCAGGAAGTCAAAGCTGTTTGAGCGCCTCAAATCAAAATTGAGCAAAAGACAAAAAACACACAATTCACAAACTGAAACCCAAACAACTAGAAAAAACAATTCTCAGCATACTGTAAGAAAAGTTGAGATTGGGTGGATGCACTATGATGGGCAGGGCTTTGTTCAAATGAGAGCAAAAAAAAGGAGGGGGAACAAGGAAGTTGAGTGTGCCAGATGACTGGAAAAGGGAAGAACTGATGGAGG
>NW_015650030.1:0-31204 GCF_001515625.1 Sinocyclocheilus rhinocerous | reverse complement strand
GTGGGCGTTTTTGCGAAATTGACGGGTTTCCATTAGACGTATTTTCAATTCGCAATTTCAATTTGCGCAATTTGAAGGGTAATGGAAACGCGCCTAATGATGAGGTTCTACCTGACAACAAAAAAGGTGGAGAGGGAAGTAAAGTGGAAATATCAGACACAATGGAGGACTTACACAGCAATAACCAGGATCAAAGTCTTCCCACTTCCAGCAGAATGAATGACTTCTTTCAAGCTTCAGACACGGATGTCATTTTTGTGGAAAGTCCAGGCAATGATGCTGTATCTCCCTTGCATTCCACCGAGGATCTGAATGTTCCTTTTCAAAGTTTTTCAATGACCTTACCAGATCACTCGAATACAAGTGATGTAGTGATGGCACTGGAATAGATGAACAAAACTTAGATGATACTTTGCCTCTGAGCCCAGAAGAACCCATTGCTCCACAAAAAAAAATTATTGTTGTTCATCGTGGACAGATATTTTCTGAACTCATTGCACATTTCTGTGATGAAACCCTTCCTCATACACAGAGTGAAGTAGAAGTGAAGCTGCTCCTCCCAAATGGACGGTTTGAGATGGGCCATGATGTTGGTGGAGTGTTCAGGGAGTTCATCAGAGTTTTGGCAGGAATTCTATGATCAATGCACGCTGGGGAACAATTTTAAAGTTCCCTTTTTTCGACATTATTTTGGCAAAGAAAAGTGGGAAAGTGTAGCCTGAATAATTCTGTTCGGCTGGAAGAAAGAGAAATATCTCTCAATAAAACATGCACCTGCCATCTTGCAGCAAGCAATACAAGGATCTGTAAAGTGATCTGATTGAGAACTTTTTGAAGTATGTCTCAGAAAATGAGTGTGCTGTGTTAGAAAGCTGCAGAACAGACTTCTGTAGTGCAGACCAGGAGGAACTGCTTGAGATCTTAGACAACTACAGTTGTCGGAGAATTCCAACAGAAGAAAACTTCAAGCAAACTTTGCAAGAACTGGCACACAAAACTCTCATTCAAGACAAGAACTGGCACACAAAACTCTCATTCAAGAGCCTGCTTATGTTCTTGAACAGTGGGCAGGTATACTTGGACCTCTGAGCATGCACCTTGAGGAAACTGAAGATGTGTACTGTGCATTACAACCAACGGTGAGGAAAATTGTGCGATCTCTCAAATTTCCTGAAACAATATACACCGAAAGGACATTTCAAAGCACTTGACAGCTTACTTGAGGGAGTGTGATGCAAAACGACAGTCTCTGTTTCTTAGATTCTGTACAGGATCAGATTTGTTTATAGGCAAAACTACAGCAGTTGATTTCACAGACCTTAAAGGGTTTGAGAGAAGACCGGTAGCACACACCTGTGGCTGTTTCCTGAGGCTTTCAGTGCACTATGACAACTAACCAGATTTCAGATCTGAAACGAACAACATTCTTGAAAGCAATGTCTGGGTCATGGACATAGGCTAGTGGTACATCAATTAGATATTGGCAGATATGAGTTATGGCCAGCTCATATGCTAGCTATTTGTCTTGTGTAAAATAATTGTAAGTGTATGAAGAATGACCCGTGTACAGAAAGTAAAACAGTCACTTTAATTTGTCCACTTAGTTATTGCTGGTTACGTTGAATGTTTAACAACCTTTTTTATGACTTTCAATAGTGAAAGTGCTCTTCATTGTTTAGGTACAAACTACTGTTTACATTAAATTGTACATGTTGCCTCTTCAGTGAGATGATGGCTTTGAAACATTATAATGTGTTCTATAATGTGTTCTTAACTTTGTGCTTGTATACAATTGGGTGTTGCATTATTGTGAACTTTTCATACATGCCATAGGTAAAACATTTGAACAGAAGATTGTTTTATTTAAGATGGAGTGAGTACCACACGCCAATAAATAATGCACACCAAAGTCTCCCTTTTTTTTTTAAAGAATATTCTGAACTTTTAAAATCTATTTCAGTTGTAGCTCTAGTGGCACACAAAACCTGACAGCCAATGTACCATGTACAATTATTACAACCATTCAGGTTCATCAAGCCTGTTAAATGATTTATAGGACTACATAGAGAATACTAATAATAATTTTAGGTTTTGTTTGGAGCAAAATATGTACCACAACAAGGTTGCACAATTAATAAACTAAATATCATTTTAAAAATTCAGTTCCGATTAATATTTTATTTCAGGCATAATGCAAAATACAGACAACATATCAGTTTACCTATAAAACCATTTTGTTCATATTATTTTCAATCACCTGCCCTTTAAACAGAGGGGAAAATCTATACATTTTGATCAGTTTCAACCATAGACTGTATAAAAACATGGACGTAGTGTCCGTGACGTCACCCGTAGACTTCCGACGAGCGTTTTGAAGCCTAAAGTAGGCGGAGCCAGCCGTCGCCATCTTGGCAGCGCGTCACTCCCGGATAATCGAAAATGGGCAAAGAGGCGGGAGCTGGCTGCTGAAACCACGCCCACCTAGCTCGACGGTGGTGACAGCAGCGGCAATCCACCTGTCACTCAAGTGGCCACGCCCTTAATTATGCAGAACTTTAAGGCTTAATATAATTTAAACGGATGAGTTATAAAAAAATTCACCCCCCTCACAGTTGTCATGAAGGGCAAAATTAGCTATATAGACCAAAATCATTTTTTGAACCAGGCTGTAAACATGTTTTTTTCTGCTGTAAAGTTGGGCATTTTAACATGGGGAGTCTATGGGATTGACTCCCTTTTGCAGCCAGCCTCTAGCGGCCAGTTGACGAATTACAGTTTAAGTCACTTCCCTGTTGGCTTCACGAGAGAGAACTTAGTTTATACATTTAAAAAATTGTCATAAAACTATGTACGTTTTTTTTTTTTTTAGTATTCATTACATCTAGATGCTTGTGCATTTCCCCTCTTATTCTGATGGCTGTGCTTTTGCCATGTTACAAGACTGAAAACAAGCAGATCACAGATAACAAGATCTCAATTTGACAGGATGCTGGCCTCCTTTGCACATGAGGATAGATATGAGGATGGTATGGAACAAATTATTTCTGCCCTCTGAAAACACAAAGCAACATCACTGTGATTTTATATCATCAAGCACAGAAAATTATAATGGTGATTATTTACTGTACATTGAGTAATGTGTCTAATAGACAAGGTGATCCTGAGGGGTGTATAACAAGGTGACAAGGTGTAGCCTGAGCCTACAACACACAATAGGGTTGTTAGCAATCAAATGTAATCAGTATCAACAAAATCCATCTTTGAATTGCATGGGTGGCACAGCAGCTGCATCAGAAGTGGTATTTATGCACTTAGTCTGTTAAAGGAGTATTTCACTTCCAGAAAGAAAATTCTGTCATCATTTACTCACCCCCACTTGTTCCAAACCTGTATGAGTTTCTATCTTCTTTTTCTTTTAGGAAAAAAAATACTATGGAAGTCAATGGTGCTCATCAACTGTTCAGATCCCAACATTTTTCAAAATATCTTCTTTTGAGTTCAACAGAAGAAAGAAACTCATACAGGTTTGGCTCATTGGTAGCATAATTGCATTTACAATACAGTAAAATTACAATTGCAATTGTATCAATAATGTTATGAGGTTAAAGTTTTAATTATAGAAATCTTAATGTAGAAATATGACATGTCAGTACCTGTCCAAAATTACATTGTACGCTCTTAAATTATGCACTGTGTGTCTAGTGTATGGCATTTAGACAACTTGCTTGTCATCAATTACATAATTAAAGGTGCAATGACTGAGTACATGAAGTGTCCAAAATTCTGTGTTGGAATTTTTAAGTGTGAACACAATATTTATATTACAAAATGGCATAGTGCATAAGCATATGAATTGGGATGCACCTACAGAATCATTCATTCATTCAATACACATTAAGCTGCCTATTGCGTCATCAGTGCTTTTCTTGGCCGTGCTTCTCAGCCGGGTGCTTTAAAGGTAGCAGGGCTTCATATAGTGGATAATGGTTAAATCTGTCAGCAATAAGCAATATGCAAAACTAAGGGTTCAGCATAAGGTTAAGAAAGACTTGAAAGTTTATTACAATAAAGGGTCTGGCCCATAATTGTAAAAAAAAAGTATTCCCTGAACATAAGCATGTTTAAAGACAAATGACCATAAAGTGAAATATAACTTCTGCTCACCCTTAATCTTGATAGAGATAGATATAGCACAATAGAAGTAAGGGTGGGGATTGCAGAGCCTTTGACCTCAGAAACCTGTTTTGAGACTTGATTGGCCTTTTCATGAACAAAGAACAAATACAAATAATATTCAGACAAAAAGTTACTTTTTTGTTTAAAAAAATTACCTGCAGTCTGAAGCTCAGGGGATTTCATCGTCTTTAAGTTGTTGACTGATGAATAGAAAGTGATAGATAGTATGATTTTTTTTGTAAACAAACTTCATATTTAAAAAAAAACAAACAATGTAATTTGATGTTAGATCAAATGCTGGATATCAAAATCACATTTTTCCCCCAGTGTAATATTAGTTTTTTAGCATAGATAAATATTTATTTTAATTTCTTAAGCATAAAAAAATTATCAATTAATAAAAGAATATGAAAAGTGTGCTCACCAGTCTAGCCATAAATACTCTCTGTTGCCTTGTGAATGGTTGTGACCTATAATAATATGGGAAAAACAATTACATCTTTACTTTAAACATGTAAGGGACAATTTTTAATATCACTCTTGAGTATCAAGTGTAACAAAAGACAAATGCAAAAATCTTTATGGTCAGATGAAATCTTTATGGCCAGATGGTAGTTTTTAAAAATGTGAACTATAATTATGAAGACCTGCTTCTGAATATGCACAGCCAGCCAGTTTGTGGGAAGTGTTTTCCTTGCAGAACTCTGCAAATGTAGTCCTTCTTACCTATGATTGGACTCAAAACAGACTGATATGTGATGCCAAGAGCTTTGAGATTCCCTCCAGTGGTCCAAGGTTGCTTGGGTAGGGAGAGTAACTTGGTGAAAGGCTGCAGTTCAACACCTACAGACACAGATATAAAGTTCACTTAAGGAAATATTACTTTTATACCAATTTTGGCCACCTGAAATACTAAAACAATACCTTTAAATAGCTTATAGTGAATGTTGTAGATTTGATTAGAATGGTGAATCTAGTCCTCCAAGTCCAGTCCTTGAAGGATCAGTTCACGAAGTTGGTGGTAAAGGTCTGTAATTTCATAAACATCATCTAAGTAAAAGGATTCAGTTCAACACCTACAGACACAGATATAAAGTTCACTTAAGGAAAATATTACTTTTAAACCAATTTTGGCGATCTGAAATACTAAAACAATTGAAACAATACCTTTAGCTTATAGTGAATGTTGTAGATTAGATTAGAATGGTGAATCTAGTCCTCCAAATCCAGTCCTTGAAGGATCAGTTCACGAAGTTGGAGGTAAAGGTCTGTAATTTCATAAACATCATCTGACATGACAAGGTTATGCTCAGCCATGAGTTCTACACACAGTTGAAAGACATCCTCATCACAAGGGTAGTCTTTAAATAAACACTCCTCTTGGCAAATGCTCAGTTTTGATTGTTCAATTGGATGCAAGAAATTCTGCACTCCATATAAGCTGGGAACAGCAAACATTATTGAAGGTCGACCACTGGGAGCACGTGGGTTGTGAGTTGGCCGTATCCTGCGGCAATTCCAGGCACTGACTATTTCATCAAGCTCTTCCTTCATGAAAAAAAGAAATGGAACATATATTCTACATTGTCTTGCCAAATGAATTAATAAAACTGCACGTTGTAGGCTATGTAAATAAATAATATTAAGTTATAATCAAACTTCAATACTCTCTTTAAGGATAAAATTAACTCAGTGAACAAAATTTGTTACCTGTATAAAATGTTGGAAGCAAAACTGGATGAGAGATTTGTCAATGAAAGTATCAACAAAGTGTCCATCTTCTTTTAGCTGTTCAAAATGATCCATCCAAAATTGTATGCACTGGCTTCTCAAAGTGGACCACCATCGTTCAATTCTCTGGTTCCCAGTGCTTGGACCAAGAGTGACACATTCTGCACTCGCAGTGTCTCTGAAGAATGTCTGCATATCTGCTAAATGCGTATTTTCAGTTCCATGGTCAATGCGAACTCTTTGTGGAAATCCGTAATTCTCAGCAACAGCTTGTAGGAAATAACCTGCAATTACTCGTGGGTCATTGTTCGTTTTGTATGCTTCAAGCCAGATCATTTTCCTGGAGAAACCATCAATGCATCCGTTTATGCATATTCCGTAAGGAATAGAAAACTCGCAATTCTGACATTATAACTCGCAATTGCAACTTTTTATCTCGCAATTTCGAGTTTGTATCACGCAATTGTGAGAAAAAAAGTCAGAATTATGAGATAAAAAGTCGCAATAATCTTTTTTTTTTTTAATTCAGTGGCGGAAAAGGGCTTCCATAATAAGCTGATACTTTTTAATTGAGTGACAAAATTTCCCATCATTCTCTGTGGCAGAATAATAATAATAATTAATATTCTTTGAGTTTTCTGAGCTTGTAAAAACTGCGCAGTAGGACGTGAATGCATCATTTTCCTGATTATGCATCTGAGCACATCTCCACACTCTAGCATGATATAGCCTGAACAAAAGTGGTCTAACTGCACAATGTTGCCCTGAGGCAACAAACAAAAAAACAAAAAAACTGTTTAAAGACATTTTATTTTTATTCATATACTAAAACTTTCAAACATTCTTCTTTACATATTAATGCACATGCATATACTGTATATATTTTTAAATAAAGTTATTTAAATTTAAACGTGTTAAAAAGTGATATTTATCTTACCAATTGGTGGCACAGTGTCCTATGTGGCTTTGCTTCCTGAAAGCATTGGGCCAGTCAATGGCATCAATGTCTTCATTATCTAAAAACTACCTACACACTCTAGCCACCTAAGGCCAGCATTATTATGCAGCAGGAGGAACCCAGGGCCCACTGCACCAGCATAAGGTCTGACAGCGGCTCTGAAGATTTCATCCCGGTGCCTAACAGCAGTAAGGGAACCATTGGCTTGCACATGGAGGTCTGTATGACCCTCCAAGCATATTCTTCCTGGACCATTACTGACCCAGTGTTCTCTGGCAAATGCTAATCAAGCTGCACGGTGCTGAGCTGTGAGCACAGGTCCCACTAGACATCAGGCCCTCATGGCACCCTCATGAAGTCTGTTTCTGACAGTTTGGTCATAAAAAGTCACACCAGTAGCCTGCTGGAGCTCACACAAAGGATCAGATACTTGTTCCGCTGCTGGGTTGTTGCTCTTCTATGGTCCTGTCCAGCCCTCCTTGTTTAACGGCCCTACTCCCAGTATCTTCTCCTGAGTTTACAGTTTGTGGGGTTTTAATAAATACTTTTTTCTCCATCTCCTTTGTCATGTGTTTTACTACAGCCATACGTGACAAACAATTGTATTGTAAAACAAGTCAATGTAAATGTTATCTTAAGAGCGTAAACCACTTTCCCAGAATCTAGTGCATTCCAGCACATGAAAAGTTGTAAATTAGGTTAATAATTAATGTTTTATGTCATTGAATTGAACTTGACAAGTTGTGTTGAATAAGGTTGTATACCATTTCTTGTGTTTTACACACATAGCCTGTCATCTTCAGTATATTCTATATATAATTTAGTTATACATACATTTAATTATTTTCTTACATTTAATTTTGTTCTTTTTTATTGTTTATTAATCCATGCACTGTTGATATAGGATGTTGTTGCATGTGAGGGAATAACATTCAAACTCTATCAGCAACATTTGTGGCATGATATCAATCACCACAGAAATAAATGTAAGCTTATTCTTTAGTTAAAGCAGTAAATGTTAAATCATGCCCTATTTCAGTAGTATTGTCACAAGGCTTCAACATTATATATGCAAACATCACTTGCTGATTTTGTCTCTGTAAATTTACATCCAGATGCACATGGATACCAGAAAGTGGCGTGACAATCTATATCGATTTAAAAAAGATGAGTTATTTTCTGTTGTGATAAACATACAGTAGTGTATTTCAGTAGTATTGTCACAAGGCTTCAACATTATATATGCAAACATCACTTGCTGATTTTGTCTCTGTAAATTTACATCCAGATGCACATTGATACCAGAAAGTGGTGTGACAATCTATATCGATTTGAAAAAGATGAGTTATTTTCTGTTGTGATAAACATACAGTAGTGCCACAAACATTGTGAATAGAGTTAAACAACTACTGAACCCAGGGACATCCCTTTGAATATGATTAACTTGAACTACTTTTTTATCTGAAGCAATATAAGTCAAGTACAAAAGACCGTAAACAGGACACTATAAAAAGAGCATGAGGGGCTGTGGGGATGACGGAGCAAGAGCTGGACATCAGTGAAGAATGAAGGGTTGGTTATGTATACTGCTGCTGTTGGAAACCTTTGTGTTTGTCGTACAGCAGCAGGTAAATGAAGGACACGGTGAGAATGAGATCAGTCAACAGCTTAGCAATGAGGACAGAAGACAGAATCCACCTCAGACAGTCACTCTGAGAGATGAAGCTTCAACTGACAGCCAACTATACTGCCATCTGAGCTTCCCTGACATCCACGCAGCACTGAGAGAACTGACCGCCACCGTCACAGAGCAGAAAGCCAACATCAGAGCTTTAGAGACATGACTGAGGGACGCTGAGAAAACTGCAGAACAACAGGCGGTCATCCTGGAAGAGCTGAACAAGAAAAATGATGGTGCCTCACCAAAACATTCACACTTTTATTAGTGATCCTCAGAGGAAAACACCAATGTTATACTGTGCAAAGTGTAAATGTTAGTGTAAAACGTCTCAGGTTACATATGTAACCATGGTTCCCTGAGTAGGGAACGAGACACTGCGTCCTCTAGGTTTCCCCATAGCGACCCCTAGAGGACGCGACTGAGGGACGCTGAGAAAACTGCAGAACAACAGGCGGTCATCCTGAAAGAGCTGAACAAGAAAAATGATGGTGCCTCACCAAAACATTCATACGTTTATCAGTGATCCTCAGAGGAAAACACCAATGTTATACTATGCAAAGTGTAAATGTTAGTGTAAAACCGAGTTTTTTTTTCTGTATAAACTGTGTTTTCTATTACAATAAGCATTATAAATGTCATTTAACACAATCTTTATTTCTGACAGCCAACAATACTGCCATCTGAGCTTCCCTGACATCCACGCAGCACTGAGAGAACTGACCGCCACCGTCACAGAGCAGAAAGCCAACATCAGAGCTTTAGAGACATGACTGAGGGACGCTGAGAAAACTGCAGAACAACAGGCGGTCATCCTGGAAGAGCTGAACAAGAAAAATGATGGTGCCTCACCAAAACATTCACACTTTTATTAGTGATCCTCAGAGGAAAACACCAATGTTATACTGTGCAAAGTGTAAATGTTAGTGTAAAACGTCTCAGGTTACATATGTAACCATGGTTCCCTGAGTAGGGAACGAGACACTGCGTCCTCTAGGTTTCCCCATAGCGACCCCTAGAGGACGCAGTTCGAAGTTCCCATGAAAGGGAACTGAGTTTTTTCTATTACAATAAGCATTATAAATGTAATTTAACACAATCTTTATTTCTTCACAGAAAATTCAAATCTTACTCAGAGTCAAGTGGAGGAGCTGAGAAAGGAAAATAGAGGTGAAACAGTGTGTTTGAATGATGTTAATACATCCTCAGTGTAATAGAGTAATATATCACAATATTGCTCATGTTTTACAATCATAGACAGAGAGATAGCGTTCTCAGCTGCACTGATGGAATCTGGCAGTGGAGATGTTGGTCCTTTTACCACTGACATCACACTAACCTACAGGAACGTCTTCACAAACATAGGGAACGCCTACAACCCAATTACAGGTAATTGTCAATGAAATGGAGTCATAAAACCCATAGTAATGAGAACCATTCTGCCCCATTCAAACCTCTCTGCAGTTGTGTAATGTGAATAAGAGAATTAAATGATCTTCCATGTTTCAACACTATTACACTGTGCTTGGTAATTAAGCAATCATACAGGACACAGCTGATTCTCTTCTTTATCTTTCATTATTTGCTTTAGGTATTTTCACAGCCCCACTGAAAGGAGCGTACATGTTCAACTTCTCTGTCTATGGTCATTGGAATCCCTCAACTCCATCAACTGTCTCCATTGTGAAGAATGAACAGCGGGTGGTTGTAGCACATGGCCATCAGGATCAGTACGCTGTGAACTCCTCAAAAGGAGTTGTGTTGATTCTGGAGGTTGGAGATGTTGTCTATGTGAGACTTTGGTCTGGAAGGAAGATATATGATAACGAGCATAACCACATCACTTTCAGTGGTTACCTACTGTTTCCCTTAAGATAACAGGAGCTTTGAAGAATGTGATTCCAGTAAAACTGAACCTTTAGCATATGATTGAAGATGAAAATCATGAAATATCATTAACACATGAACCTGTATATACGGTATGAAAGTCAGTATAATAGACTACTCATAAGTTCTGAGCTGTCTATGCATGTAACTTTGTATAAAGAGTTTGAGCACCGAGACAGACGGGACCCATGAATATCACATGTGACTCAAAGTGATTTTATAAAGTAGCAAATCTAGAATGATAAATAATTGCTTTTTAAGTGTAGCTTATTACTAATCTTTGTTCTGTATCTCTTCATCCTACATTAATAAGATAATAAAGAGACATTATTGTTCCATTTTCTTTTTGTCATGTTATTAAATATTACTGTACTACTGGTTTGTTGGAGAAATATGTTAGATCAACTATGCTTGCTTTAATGTCATGATAGCATATGTATATATAGCAAGTAATTCATGACATGACGTAGTCTTCATGTAATTTACAATATTTGTCTCTAAAATCAAAATTTGTAGTATTAAAAATAAACAAAGAAGTTTATTTTTCAGTCACAAACTCTTTATTCTTATCACAATCTTATTGTACATTGATCTCGAGTCTCAAACCAGGCTTCAGACAAGGAGCCCTAGTTTAACGATCTAAGCGCATGGTCTAAAGCGCATGGTGCATGTGCACTCAGGGCGTGTCTGAATCCACTTTTGCTAGTTTAACGACGCTATGGTCATTGGAATCCCTCAACTCCGTCAACTGTCTCCATTGTGAAGAATGAACAGCGGGTGGTTGTAGCACATGGCCATCAGGATCAGTACGCTGTGAACTCCTCAAAAGGAGTTGTGTTGATTCTGGAGGTTGGAGATGTTGTCTATGTGAGACTTTGGTCTGGAAGGAAGATATATGATAACGAGCATAACCACATCACTTTCAGTGGTTACCTACTGTTTCCCTTAAGAGAACAGGAGCTTTGAAGAATGTGATTCCAGTAAAACTGAACCTTTAGCATATGATTGAAGATGAAAATCATGAAATATCATTAACACATGAACCTGTATATACGGTATGAAAGTCAGTATAATAGACTACTCATAAGTTCTGAGCTGTCTATGCATGTAACTTTGTATAAAGAGTTTGAGCACTGAGACAGACGGGACCCATGAATATCACATGTGACTCAAAGTGATTTTATAAAGTAGCAAATCTAGAATGATAAATAATTGCTTTTTAAGTGTAGCTTATTACTAATCTTTGTTCTGTATCTCTTCATCCTACATTAATAAGATAATAAAGAGACATTATTGTTCCATTTTCTTTTGTCATGTTATTAAATATTACTGTACTACTGGTTTGTTGGAGAAATATGTTAGATCAACTATGCTTGCTTTAATGTCATGATAGCATATGTATATATAGCAAGTAATTCATGACATGACGTAGTCTTCATGTAATTTACAATATTTGTCTCTAAAATCAAAATTTGTAGTATTAAAAATAAACAAAGAAGTTTATTTTTCAGTCATCCACCAGGTCGTGGATCTGCTTCTCCACGGCCTCCAGCTCGAGCTTTATTCGGTGTCCTCACCTGCACTCAAAGGTAGACACACATCCGCCATAAATGCAAGTAACAGTGAGTAAAACAATGGTAATGTGTGTGAAAAGAGTGGTAGCAATGTAAGCGAGATTAACGGCAACCACGTTTTGACACTGTCACACAGGACACATGTTTTAACCTGCTCAATATACTTTTTATTATTTTATGTATATTTGAGTTTTAATAGGTTTTCATGTTGTCTTAGCCATTTTATTCCTCTTAACCATTTTAATGTGTGTATGTCTTTAAATGAGTTTGGGTCTGCCTGTCATGTGACTGATCACATGACAGGAAATAGGAAATGGACAGCATAAAGGAGGCAGCATGTCAAACAAGCATGGTCGTTGCTCTCATTACGACCAAGTGGTGATCACCTGAAAACTGGAATAGTGGAATTACCTTTGTGGACTTACCTTTCCAGCACTTTGGATTAACACTACAGTGGACTTTTGTATATACACACCAGTGGACACTTTTGTGGGACATTCACTTTGGGACTAGCAACACACTGGATTTCTTAAGGACTGTTTTAATGGTATGAAACTGAAAGACTCTGTGCTTTTAACAGCCTAAGTTATTCTAGTTTTGTGTTGTTTTAAGTCTCTTGTGAATATTGTAAATACATATTTGATTTTCACTTTTAACATTGTTGTCTGTCTCATCTTTTAAACACTCAAAGCTCTCACATAGTATAATCTGACCCCTTTTTAACAAACGTAACATCTTCCAGTAAGGCCGATCGTTACAACGTTGGCGATGCTAATGGGCTATATGCTAATAGCGGACTCAGGAAATCAAAATAAAATTAGTGATAACAAGGTGCTCTCATTGTTTTTGTTGTAGAATACGATAGGGGATATGACCGTAACATTTTGAATTCATGATTGCTTGATTGCAAAATTAAAATTCTAAACGGAACGATTCAATAATGTTATTAACCTGTTAAAGGCCATTTCAAATAGGAATATCTGTTCGGAATGATTACATTTTATTTCTTTTTTGTTTCTGGTTATGTTCCTGTCAATTTCATTTGTTTCCAGTTTTTGATTTCCTTGTTAAACCGGCTCTGGGCAGAGCATGTGAGCGAAGCAAGCCTGTGAAAAGCACACACAAGATAAAATGCACTTAAAGAACGCTTGGATTATGAACTGACATCAATGAAAGAAACATACTTTCTAGTGTCAAGTTAAAATTGACCATAACTGCGGGGAACTGTGGTCTGTTAAAACGTCTCTTGATGTCTACTGGATTTTAGAATTTACTTTAAGAAACATTAGCTTGGACAAAGTGTCAGAATATATGAATCTAACCTTAGCAAACCTACCTAAAATGCAAAAACCAAAAAAGTGTATTTGATTTTCGTTAACTTTATTTCCGCGACTGTGTCTATACCACTGCATTCTGCCTCCTTCACCAACATTTCGCGAATCTCTGCGAGTCGATTGCTCACTGTACCATCTCTAATAATCCATTCTGTTTTGAAATGTGGATCTAATACAGCCGCCAACACAAGGTGCTTGTCAGAATAGAATCTGTTAAAACGAGAGGAGACATTAACTGACAGTGTCTCCGCAAACGCATGAATGGGTAGTCCCTCCTCTTCTACTGCACTTTCCTCAAACCCTGGGAGGTTGAAAGCCTTTATCATGTTATTGGCGCTGTCGGTCACCACCCTGACAACGCGTCTTTGTAAATTCCAGTGTTGTAAAACACCTTCATATTTCTGAAAAATATTCTCAGCTGTGTGGTGTCCTTTAAGATGTTCACAGGACAGCAACACAGTGTGACCATTGAACACTTCATCAACGAAACTTGCCACAACACCCAGAAAGCTGTGTCCTCTTCTGTATGTCCATATGTCTAGCGTAAGCGCGAAGCTATCTCCTAACTGCAACAGCTCCCTAAGTCTGCCTTCCATCTCACTAAGAGCATTTGGCATCAGTGTATCACGCACTGTATTATAGCATGGAGTGGTGTACCCGGGCTGGGCAACACTGACAAAATGACGCATACCCTCTCGTTCACCTTTTGTCAGAGGTTCATAATCCAAGTAAACCATCTTAAAAAATGCGTCATCTAATTCTTTCTTCCGTGCATTTGACACGGAGAACTGGGGTCTCTGGAGAGCGAAAAAATTCTTTATCTCCTTTTGGCCGGTTGCAGTTTTTTCTGTTTGCGTGCGTTATATTAGATTATAAATTACTGTTGCCTATATCTAGCCTACATTCTGTAGGTCTACCTATTGGTTCGGGTCAGTTTTTTAAAAATAATATTTTAATAGGCCTAAGTGGTGTAGGCTAATATCTTCTGTACTCTGTAGTTCTGTATTTAGGCCTATATACAGCTGTGTGTTAGCTTAGGTCTACAGTTTAAGATTATTTAATAATTACGGAGCTCCGAATATAATTCGAATTAACAATTCGTTTCTATGATGTCAGCAGGTTTTATTATTTTTAAAATTAATTTATTATTATTTATTAATTTTAAGCAATAATGATTTTAATAAGTAATTACGAAATATAATAATTCGTTCCACGATTTAGGTCTACTATAGGGAATGAACGAATTAACGAACGAATGAATTCGTGGCAGCTAAGCCTAAACAAGAGAATGAATACTTAATTCGTGGCCATAATTTAGACTAAACGAAAAAATTAATTCTTAATTCGTGGCCATAATGTAGTCCTAGCATAAAAGAGAACTAGCCTATTCTAAATTCGTGGCTGTGATTTTGTCTGCATGTCATGATCGGGGCTCCGTACAACCGAATATAACCTTAGCCTACCTGTTTATTCATTTATTATGGTATGTAACTAGCTCACCTTTTGCTGCACCATGTTTGCGTAGCACATCTTCGTGCTTTCTGTAATCAATATGAATCTGTACTAACTTTAACAGTCTCCCCGCACTCCCTCTCAGTTTCTTCTCCCTGCTCATTCTTAACTTTGATTTTTACTTTACATTTATGTATAAGGCTTGGAACTTCGTTGAAACAATATCTGAACTCCATAATTGCTCTACTATTCTCAATCTCTACAGATCTCGAACAAGCAAATCACCAAAGGGCATTCTGGGTTGAGCGAGCGGAGCGGAATCTTCAGAAAGGCGCTCTGCGCTCTTAAGGAAATATTACCACTCCGCTCCGCTCACATGCTCTGGCTCTGGGTAGAAGAGAACGCTGTACATTCACTCCCCCCACCAACAATCCCTGCCGGTATAGAGACTCGAACCTTTGTTTTCTCTTAATATGTCCCCTGGATACAAATATACTTGCATGGCCATATTCTCGAGTCTTTCAGAACCTGTCTCAACAGCTCTTGCTTGAAGTGAATCTAGTCAAAGGCTTTGTCCACTCTGTACTCTCTAAAGCTATGTGAACATGTCAGTGTTGTGGCATACTTTATCCCCATAAATATCAACACTTACCTACATCAGTTTGCCCCATCAGAATTTCATTACAGTCAAACAAATTATATAGAGAGAGTGTGAGTGTGTGTGTGTGTATATATATATATATATATACTGTATATATGTGCATATATTGGTAGTTGGCACGCACACTCACACACATGCACATGTATGTGTGTGTGTGTGTGGGTGAGTGTGCGTGCCAACTACCAATACATATTTGAAAAGCAAAAAAAAAATTGTTGCATGAGGCTATATATTTTTCAGCTGAAGCTTGCAAGAAAAAAATGGCGAGGTCTCAGAGACATGTACATGAGAGAAAGGAGGACAGAAAGAAGTGGAAGTGAGGGAGAACACAAAAGAAAATGGAGATCTTTTGGCATAATGAACTTTATTGAAGTATTTGTGGCAGAGAGACCCACAAGCGGGAATTATCCACAAATTCAAGAGCAGACCATCAGGCAGGGAGCGAGCAACCAGTTTTTCAGTGCAGGCTCAAGCAAACAGGTGCAGGAACAAGTGCAGAATGGTTCACATTTGTGACTTTTAAAAAATATATTATTCTGATTAAAAAAAAAGGATATTTACTATAGTAATTTCATTGAATATTCCTGAGAAATCACAGTTGTAAAATGCCATTTACAGGTTTCCCTTGGCCAGGGGAATCCTGGTACAGACCGCAACAGTTAGATCCACAGCAGTCAGACCCCAATAAACAGCAGTCAGGTAGACATCACAATGTAGCAGTTCTGTCTGAAAGTGCCCAGCACCCAGATGACCAGCACCCAGATCCCCACTGCATCTAAAAAGAAAATCAAGTGGCATGGATGAGTTTGAGAATGAAATGCTATCGATTGTCAAAGAAAAAAAAAAAAGGGATGATGATGTCAGCAGCTTCCTCAACTGCATTCGGCCTGCACTCTCCCATCTACCCAGGGAATCCAGGCGTTTGCTACAAATAAAAATAATGCAAATGATTCACGCGGCTGAGTACAGTTCCCCGGCACATGATTCTTAAAGTATAAATCACCCAAAAATGAAAATGTGCAGAATTTTCTCAGATCATCCAAGTGTCACACAACAGAAGGATGCAGACAGGTAAGTTGTATCAAACAGAGTTTATTGAACAGAGGCACGGAACTGGACAGGAATGCAGACTTGTGAGATAATAACTCTAGGCAGAGAGTATAAAGACTTAGCTTGAAGTGATGGATGGAACTCTTGAAGAGGAATGGTATGGAAGCTGATGAAGGGCAGATGATGGATGACAGAAGACAGGTTGTGATTCCAAATGGTAGGTAAGTCTCAGGTAAGGAGTCTATAGTGTTCGTAAGGACGAGATCAGACAAGGGAGTACAGGAGAAGTGTCTATTTATAGTGAGTGTTGATAATGAGGTGCAGGTGCAGTGAATCAGAACTCCGGGGACAGTGAACAAGTGGGTGGAGTGTGCTGATCTGGTGACAATGGGTTGTGATTGGTCTGTGATGGTTGTGACTCCGTGACAGTACCCCCTCCTCCACGGTCGGCTCCTGACGGCCGGATGGAACAACGACGACAGGGCCTACTTCGACCCCTGGGAGCCGGGCGAACAGGGTGTTCAGCGTGGTATTGTGTGATAAGCGCTGGATCGAGGATGTCATGACGAGCAACCCAGGAGCATTCCTCGGGACCGTAATCCTCCCAGTCGATGAGGTACTCCAGTCTGGGGCCCTGCCGCCTCGAGTCGAGGATGGCCCGGACCCGGTAGATGGGGAGGAGGAGGTACCTCATCGCCACCAGATTCTGTGGTGGAAGACAACAAAGGTTCAGAGTGAGGTTTAAGGAGGGACACATGAAAAGATGGTGAGATGCAGTAGTGAGGTGGAAGGTTTAGCCTGTAGATGACTTCGTTGAGCTGCCTCTGCACAGTGAATGGACCTATGTACCGGAGACTCAGCTTACGGCAAGTCAGGCGGTGACGGATGTCCCGTGTCGGGAGCCACACCCTCTGGCCTGGTTGGTAGCGAGGGGTCGTGTTCTTCGGGTGTCAGCTTGCCTCTTGTGTCTCCGCACTGCCTGTTAGAGATGCACATGAGCTGAGTCCCATACTCTCTCGCTCTGCTGGAACCAGTGATTGACAGCTGGAACCTCAGAGGGCTCACCCGACCAGGGAAATAATGGAGGTTGGTACCCAAGGATACATTGTAAAGGGGTGAGCCCTGTGGTGGATTGTCTTAGGGAGTTCTGGGCGTACTCCGCCCACGGAAGGAACTGGCTCCAGCTGTCCTGGTTCTGGTGGCAGTAGGACCTCAGGTACTTCCCTATTTCCTGGATCTTTCGCTCAGTCTGGCCGTTAGTTTGAGGGTGGTAACCAGAGGAGAGGCTTACTGACACTCCCAGCAGTTTGAAGAAAGCCTGCCACACACAAGAGATGAATTGGGGGCCTCGATCCGATACAATGTCCTCAGGAAGGCCGAAGTGACGGAATACATTATGAAAGAGTGCTTTAGCAGCTTTGAAGGCAGTGGGTAAACCTTTGAGAGGGATGAGTTTGCATGCCTTTGAGAAACGGTCAACAACGATGAACACACAGGTATGATTGTTAGAAGATGGAAGGTCAATCATGAAGTCGATACCCAGATGAGACCATGGACGGTGTGGAATGGGCAGAGGAACCTGCTTTCCTTCAGGAAGTCTCCGGGGAGTGTTGGTAACGACACAGACTGAGCATCTATTTTCATTGGGTAGTTACTTCCCCTTTCTCTTAAAAGGGGTGGCGTAGTCAGCTTCTTATACTATATTCCTCTTAAGTTTGGTATTGGTAGTGTCAAGAATTTATCCCCCCACCACCACGCTACACTATGCTAGCTGTCATTCAATGATAAACGGAATACACGGACACCATACACACCAGATTCACTGGAAGTGCATTCCACCAGTCTAGGGGCCACAACTGCTAAAGCTCGGTCGCCCTTAGTCTTTAAGCGAGAAAGAAGCAATTGATTACATGAACGGAGAGATCTTGACACAGAATGTGGTTGAAGAAGATCAGCATTATACTGTGGTGCTAGCTCATGCAAAGCTTTATAGAAATACAGCAAAACATTAAAATCAACCTTGTATTTGACTGGTAACCAATGTAAGGAAAAAAGAACAGGGGTGATGTGCTCTCTCTTCCTGGTTCTCGTCAAAAGTCTAGCAGCCGCATTTTGGACCAATTGCAAACTATGTATAGAGGAACGAGATAAACTTATATATAATGAACTGCAGTAATCAAGCCGGAATGTAATAAATGCATGGATCACTACTTCTAGGTCCTTCTTTGAGATTAACTCATCCAATTTGGCAATGGATCGGAGATGAAAGAAGCTTCCTTTGACAACCGAGTTTATCTGCTTATCAAACAATAATTCGGAATCAAAGATAACACCTAGGTTCTTAACTCTATTGTGCAATGTTAATGACATGGAACATAGTTGATTTCCAATATTAGAGCCACACAATGAAGATCAAAAAACAATGGCCTCAGTTTTGTCCCAATTTAGCTTTAGGAAGATTTCTGACAACCACATTTTAACTTCCTTCAGGCAGGAGATAAAATTTATAATAGAATTTCCATTGCTGGTCTTGATAGGAAGATAAAATTGTGTATCGTCAGCATAACAGTGATAAAAGACATATTTCTGAAAGATAGAGCCAAAAGCATGTATAGAGAAAAAAGGAGAGGACTCAAAATAGAGCCTTGTGGGACACCACATGTGATTAGTGTTGAGGATGAGTTGTGCTTGCCAATATTGACTGAGAATGTTTGGCCTTTGAGAAATAAGGAAAACCAATATTGTACTTATTTTTGTTATCTGGGAAAATATATAGCTTCTGAACGTTAAAAAATAAGTTAGGTATTTTAAACTTAATCCAGCATTTTCAAACATTTCTTTTACAATTCCCAAACCGGTCACACTTTAGTTTAGCAACTAATTCTCACTATTAACTCTACAAGTTTTCCCTCAATAAAAAGTTTAGGTATGGGGTCAGATTAAGGGATCTAAAATACGGTCATGCAGAATAAGTGGGGGACGTTTTCATACCCAAGAGATATTTGCATTTCTTATCTATCAGAGACTAGATTGGTCGCCCTTAAACTTATAGCCTGTAAACATCAGCTTTCATTTTATTGGATGCATGCACTTTAGTGCATCACAAAGTCTTGACAGATATTGGGCCACTGCATTCATTGGCTTTTATTTTATTTGTTAACATAACATTAACATAAGTCTTTTAAACTTAATGCAGTATTTTAAATCTGAATGAACATATTTCACAAACCTGGGCCCATATTCACAAAACATCTTAAGGCTAAAAGTAGCTCGTAACTCGCCAATTTAGGAGAAAATCTTAAAAATAATGGGTGTGTCAGTCCTAAATTTTTGATCTGAAAGAATTAAAAAAAACATTTTAGCACTAAAACTAACTCCTAAATCTGTGAAACGTTAGGAGTAGTGAAGAGGACTCCTAAGTCACTAAGACCAAGCCACAAACTATCCTAAAATGGCTGTTGCTGGCAATCTGCCTCGGAATGTAAACATTTGAGAAATATTTGACAATAATGAGCTTTTATAAAGGTATCACCTTCAGTTTTGAAGGTTATCCCAACTCCAAATTTTCCTTTGATTATGTCTTAGCTGAACACATACTTGTTTAATTAGTGACACTTAGCCTACATTTTAAAATCTTTATTTGAATGTGGCAAAATTTTTATTTTTAAACCTTTATCTTTACTCTAAAATATTTCTATGAATACATCTCTGACAGAGACTATCAGCCAATGACTCTGTGCATAGTTAGTAAGCATGCTGACATCATCCATAGCAACGAGCTCAGCCCCGCCCCCTTACTCTTAGCTTAAGACTTCTCTCTATTCCTTAGTAAAAGTTTGTTTCAGCAGCTTTTTGAATAGGTTTTAAGAGAAAACTCTTAGCTAAAAACCTTTATTGCTAAACTAGTCCAAAACTAGCCCAACCATGTTCAGGGAGGTAAACATCTCGTTAGTGGGGTCGCGTCAACCCACGAAGTTGAAAAACAGCCCGAGGCAACAGTGGAAAAAGTAGCCAAATTCCGCGGGGAAACTGTGGATTTGGCAACACTTGCGCAGCGCGCTATTATACGGAAGTAAACACGGAGGACATAAAGTAAGCGATTATGAGTTTATTTATAGTGTGATCTGCTGCAGAAGCCAGCGAAATTATGCACAGGCAATATGAAAAATAAAGACAAGGATGTGACAAAAGACAGCAGAGTTCTGAAACTTTAATGATATAAGCTCTCATGTTTTGCTTATATATGGAGTTGTCACTATAATACTTATGAGTTCTGACACATCACTTTCGCAACTGTCTTGATAACTTTGGGCATGGAAAAATCTTTGAAGTGTCTCCCGTCAGCGTGGAATTATGACGAATGTCGATCTAGAGTGACGTAAAAGTCACATGAATTCCGACATGACTGTTCACACTGCGGTTGCATTGCAAAACATCTGACCTGTATCGGGTTTAGTATCACATATGGAAGTGGCACAAATCAGAATTGAAAAGATCAGATTCCATGCAGTTTGTGCTGTTCACACTGTCATGACAAAAACAGATCTGAGTCACATGTGAGCAAAAAAATCGGATTTGGGCCACATTTGCCTGCAGTGTGAATGTAAGATATGTGAAATTCAACCATATAAGAAGGGCAAAGAGCTGAACTGGATGATGACATCACTGAATCATCAATGAACTGACTTTATCTGGAAAGATTACTGTTTGTTATTGTCCTCTTGCATTATTGACAAACTATTTTACTGTTTGACTCTGTAAAGCTGCTATGACACAATCAGTATTGTATAAAGCGCTATACAAATAAAGGTGACTTGACTTAAAGGAAAGTTAAAGTAAAAGTCGTCAGCAGCCAACAATGGAAGACTGAAAAACATTTAAATGGAATCCAGTCTCAGGCAATAATGCATGTACTGACAGTGAAACCACCAGCCGTTGCATTATCTAAAGGAATATATAGCATGTATACTGGCTACAGTGCACTGCATACAGATACAGCAGCAGCAAGTTTCTTTTGTTCCTTTTGAAACTTTCATATTTATTAATTCAAAATGATTTATAATGTTAATACATTTCTTGTGAACATATTAATGGCATGCCACAACTTAAAAGGTTTGACATCAGTGACCTTAGTCAGCATTCACATTCATTTGTATGGAAACAGAAAAAACAAGTCAATGTAATTGATTTAAAAAAAAAAATCATAACTCAGCATTTAATTGTGAACAATAATGTCATAACTCTACTCTCTCTAGTCCTAATACACACCTAATGGATCTATAGAGAGATCCATCCCTCTCCGTTTCAGTTTCAAAGGTCTTTTGTTGTACATGCAATACACAATAGAATAAAAATGTTCTCGTGTGGAGCACTTATTTATTCCAACATTTGTGTAACAAAGTTCATAGATCAGGAAGAAGGAGGTGGGAACCGGCGAACATTTAAACAAAACTTTAATAATCAAATAAACAAACACAAAATGAAAGTAAAAGCGGCAGCCCCTCACAGACGACTGCCGCATAAAACATAATAAAACAACAACATAAATAGTCCAGGCCTGGTCCTCTCTTGTCCTTCACTGTCGTCGCTCCTCCTTTTATCCTTCCAGAGCTCCTCCGTGGGACCGGTGAGTGGCGCAGGTGTCACTCATTATCATTTACTCCACCCCACTCGCCACAATTTGCAAACTGAAAGCATAAAGCACATTGTCTTAACAAACACAAAATGAAAGTAAAAGCGGCAGCCCCTCACAGACGACTGCCGCATAAAACATAATAAAACAACAACATAAATAGTCCAGGCCTGGTCCTCTCTTGTCCTTCACTGTCGTCGCTCCTCCTTTTATCCTTCCAGAGCTCCTCCGTGGGACCGGTGAGTGGCGCAGGTGTCACTCGTTATCATTTACTCCACCCCACTCGCCACAATTTGCAAACTGAAAGCATAAAGCACATTGTCTTAACAAGACCAGCCTCCCTTCACAGGCAAATCCTGTTTGGGCATGTTTGTTCATTCCAGTGTTTGTATCAAGTGAGCATGTGTCTCTTTATAACTTTTACTCTTTTTATATTTTAGACCAATATGTTCTCTCTTTATCACTGAGCTGCATGTCACGTTCAGTTTACACCATCAGCCAACTGCATCAAGTAAGTTTATTTATTCTCATATGAAAAGAAAAATGTGTACAAGTATGAATCTTCAGCTTCTGTATTCCAGTAAAGGACTTTTTTTCTCTCTCTCTCTCTCTCTTTCAAATATAGTTACAAACCTTAAACGATATTTAACTTTGTGTACAAGGTTAAAATCTCAGTGAAAGAAAATTGTGTGTTTTAAAAAGGAGCAGGACAAAAGGAATGTTTGCATAATGTGCTGTTGGGTGTGGCTGGAGCAGGAAACTGTTCAACAGAAATGCATTACTAGAAGATATTATGGAAATAAACCTTTTTGAATTAAACTGCATTCAAAACAATTATCCTTCAATTACGTGCATGTTATCATAGATCAAATTAAACTCAAGGCAAGATGAAGAGGAACAGCATGGATCAGCCTCCTCTAAGTAAGTACTGAATAATTCATGCTATCATTTATCTAGCTATTCAACCATATATCTGTGTTATTTACAGTATCAGAAATGCGTGTTGTGCTAATTGATTGAGACTTGACATATCAACATTCTAAAAAGAATTTTTTTCTAAGCCTCTACTGTGTTGACTGATGCTCTCAACTTGTTCTTTTACGTGTACTCGACTTGTTGTTTGAACAGATCTGAGTCCACATAAAAGTTTAAATTGTCTTTCTACCCTGTTCCTTACAATGGGAAAGGACGAGGAAATGGTAAATCACATGCCGGTAGAAAACAAAAACAAAGATCCTGTCATCATTTACTCACCTTCAAGTAATTCCAAATCTGTATGACTGACTTTCTTATGCACACACAGGAAGATATTTTGAGAAATGTCACAATGACTTTTTTTTTCTTCTCCAGTGGTAACCAAACTGTTTGGTTTGCCCTCCTAAAAAAATCCAGCATGAATTCCATGCTGGTCCAGGAATGTTTATGCTGGTTAGTGGTGGTATAGCTGGTGGACCAGCATAATGGAGCTGGTGAAGCTGGTTCATCAGTATGGTCTTGCAGGATCTGTTCTGTACCCCAGGGGGGTTTGACTTGCTGCCTTAAGCATGGCTGCATGGACAGGCGTGGGGAGTTTAGCCCAGAACAGAACCATACCGCCAACACTAACTGTATGCTATATAATTGTTATAAATATACTTTGACGAAGTGGACCTGACTGAAATGAGATCATGAGAAGTGCTATTACTAATAAAAAAGCTCTTGATAATGAAAGTTCAAAATTAAAAATGGCTATTTTTAAAGACTTTAATGGTCATTTGAGAACTCGTGTTAAAATCCAGCTGTCAGTCACTGATTCCAAAGAGTGTACATAGTAAAAGGTATGTCATTGCTGTCAGGAGCATGAAATATTGTAGACAATAGTGATGGCATGCATAGGGTGACCGTACTTATTCTCCCAGACATGTCCTGGCCAGGACTTCTAAATTGCCTAAAATGTCTGCATTTTGGCTTTGTTTTCCTATTGACGTCAGGTGTGTTCGACTTGAAGCGGCGCTGTGCAGAAAGGTCAGAGTTTGATATCAAAGTACAGCAAGAGTGATTCAAAAGCACAAGGAGCCATCTGCTCCCTAGAGTTCTCACGGTATTTTACAACCATACAAGGATTGGTCTGCGCAGCACTGCTTCAAGTCAAACACACCTATGCTCTCTACAGTCCTCATACATTATGTATATGTGTATTTGCATTGCTTTAACCGAAAGCCATTGGTTGATTATCTACAATGCCTGTACTTTATTGGTCAAACCTCTTTTTCAGTCATTACCTTCAGCAGCTATGAAAACAATAACATAAAGCCAAAACCCAGCAGATTTTAGAAATCTTGGCCAGGACATGTTTGGGAAAAAGAGGAAGTATGGTCACCCTAAGCATGCACTTTAAACAATTGCTGAAGTAGAATTAATTCAGCCAAAGTCAAGGGCCAAGTGCCCAAATCACTATAATGGTGACTTCAAACAGACCACATGAAAGAAATAAAGCCAAAATGGTTTATAATAACTAAACATTGTGATGTTGTTTTTTAAGTTGTTTAAGCATACTCTGGTGAGATATCATTGATTTAATTTGCAGTTGATTTCATGTGAGGCTGTGAGTCAGTTATAGGTGTGCTGTCTGCTTGTCACTACTTTTTTTCTGTTCTTGTTGTTCCTCTTGTCTTCAGTGATTCTGCTTGTTAACTTCAAGCGTCATCATTAATGGTCAATCTTGTAAAGTGAATCTGCCTTATTTAACTCACTGTAACACTGCTTCAGTGTTACGTTTACTATGTGGATTGGGACCATATGAAAACTGAGCAGTGTTTAACACTGAAGGTTTTGCTGAGCCATTAAAGATGTAACCAGCATCATGTGTTTTTCTTATAATAATTTCTTAAAATAATTCAAAATGATTAAAGGTTCTCTCTTCAGCTGCACTTAACGTTCCCTCTAAGCTGTGCGCGTGTGCAGCCGAGCAGAAGAAATAATATGCCGCCGCACAGGACAGATATTATTATAAAGAATTGAACTGTTCAGTGTGAGATTTTTGTATAAAAAAAGGTTTTTAATAAAATGTCTTGGTAACACAGCACTGTGTAAAAAAAGTTTTCTCAGGTAACATTAATCTAAAATGTGCATCATTTAGTAACATCAAGGATCAAATCAAATATAAACAGCACATCAAAGTTAAGTTGCACAGTTCCTCTTTCTCTCTTGTGTTTATGTGTGTGTACTTTTTCTATTTTTATTGTACTTTGAATTTAACAAAATTTTAGATTCTGTGCAAAAACAAATTACAAAGTATTACTTTAGGACAAATTGTTATTGTTGTTATTTAGCTTAAAATTACTTAATTACCCAAGATGAACAAACGTATATTTTATACAAATTCATACAAAATATATTACAACTAATTTTCTGAAGTGCCTAAATGTCAACATTAGTAGCTTATAATATCTTATAAAAAATAATTTGAAACATATTGCATTACTATGACTTGTATTTTTATGTTGTTGTCTGCTCTAGCTCCTCCCTACCTTCACTAGCCTATAAATCAATGTGAATATGTCTGCTAAATTTATTAATATAACTTTATAGTAGATAATGCCGTCTTTTAGCATACAGTATTGTAACTGACGATAATAATGAGGTGCTATTAATAGGCAAACATTTGCTAGCAGTTTAATAATTTACTTACAAAGTTACAAAGACAAAACTACAGCAGTCCATTTACAGATGAAACTGACCTGCACTTTTGCCACATGTCACTGGCCGCTTCCTCTCCTTCCTCGAGTCCCGCGCATTATTGATTACTCTCTGTTTGAAACCATTTGACGGAAGCGTGAACGTGAGCCTATTTGTAAAGCGCTGCCAGTAAAGACTAACTGATTCATGGTTTATTATCGATATATTATCAAATGTCAAACTCGAAAATTATCACTTTATTACATGGGGCAGGCAATAATATAAAACAATAATATAAGTAATAAAAAACAAACAAAAACAAAGCAGCGGGCCAAATCAGACGCCAGGCCATTGCCATTTCCATGCCAATCATTCTGAGACTTGTCATGGTAGAACTGCATTTTTAATTATTTTAGAATGTTGTCTGAGGTGCACTTATAATGTTAGTATGATCTGAGCATCAAAAAGGTCATAATTAAAAAATAAAAGGCCATTTTCTGCCCTGATTGTATTCTGTTGTGAGACTTCAGAGGAAACACCCACTGCTATGATTGGCTATTTGATTTCTCAATTCATAACCCCTTTAAGTGTAATAACAATATATTCCTCTCACTTTATCAGATCTGAGGATTGTGGTGGTGGGTAAAACTGGATCAGGAAAAAGTTCAGCAGGAAACACCATCCTGGGCAGAGAGTATTTTAAGAAGACTTTCACCTGTGTCAATTACTAAAACCTGTGAGAGACAAGAAGTAGAGACTGATGGAAGGATAATCTCAGTCGTCGACACTCCAGGACTGTTTGATACGAAAGAACTAGATATGAAGAAGGAATTAGAGAAGTGTGTATACATGTCTGTTCCTGGTCCTCATGCGTTTCTGCTGGTCATCAGACTGGGTGTCAAATACACAGATGAGGAGAGAACTGCAGTGAGACGGATTCAGGAAAACTTTGGAGAAGAAGCTTCTCATTACACGATCATACTGTTCACGCATGATGATGCACTCGAGGGAAAACCGATATATGATTATATCAGAGAAAGTGAGGATCTCCAGGCTGCTGTTAAAGAGTGTGGTCACAGGTTTCTCTCATTCAACAATAAGAACATGGAGAACCGTAATCAGGTCACAAAACTGCTGAGGAAGATTGACATGATGGTGAAGGAAAATAAAGGAGCGCACTATACAAATGAGTTGTATAAACAAGCCCAGACAAATATTGAATGGGAGAATTTAAAGCAAAATTTTAAACACTATGGGAAAACGGCATTAACAGTAATAGGAGGGGGAGTAGTAGTAGTTGCAACAGGAGCAGTAGTAGCAGCAGCAGCAGGAGGACCAGCAGCAGCAGCAGCAAAAATAGCAGGAGGAGGAGCGGCTGCAGTGGAAACAGCAGTAGCAGCAGCAAAATCAAGATTCGGACTATAGCGCACCGTTATTCTGATTAACTAAATAGAAGTATTTCTAATTATGTTCATTTGTTTAATTCTGTCTTTGAAAGAACATACAGAGTTAATAGCTCGGTTGACTTGTCGAGTTCATTACACATTCCTGTGCTGTGCTGATTCATATTAAGTTCTAAGTAATGACACTTTTCTTTCTTTCTTTTTTCTTTCTTTTTTTACTTTGATGTGGGGTCGCCAGGGGTGTGAAGCAACGAATTACAAATAATCACGTTACTGTAATTAAGTAGTTTTTATCACAAATTTTACTTGTTTGAGTAGTTTAAAAATGGTGTACTTTTAATTTTCCTTGAGTACATTTTAAGCAATGCATCTGTAACGCTTTTTTACCATGCCAGTAAAGCTACTTGAATATCAATTTGCCAGAACGTCTCTGTTCATGATATGTAAACACTCAATTCTATATTTTAAAATATTGCCCTGGTCACACTGAGCCAATATTTATTCTGATGACTTTGGTGTGACTGATCACGCTGTAGCTAGTATGAGTAGCCTAATAAAATTCTTTCCGTGTGTCCAGATTTGACTGCAGTAATAACTTCAAATCAACATTTAGACTAAAAGTAGTCTTTAATAATTTCTCAAAATATATCAATGAATAACCTAATACAAGTAATGTGCTTTATGTCTTACGTTCTCTCTCAGCAAACAGTTTATATGTATTTTATATAGGGCTATACAGCCATCTAGAGGTTACACCGTGATATTGAAGATGATAAATGGTGCATAATTTAGAGGTTAATATTTAATTACGTTTAAATTGTAACATATATTATCAATCATGTTTGATAATATTAGTTTTCTCATTTCTTTATCATAAAATGCTAAACCTGGCACCGTTTTGGAGAGAAATTGACCATATGCACAGAGCGTTCTTTAGAACTTCTGCATTAAGATAATCCAGCTTGTAAACTTCCGGTGAAGCTCAATCTTAAGTCGCTGGGGTATATTTGTAGCAATAGCCAAAAAAACATTGTATGGGTCAAAATTATTGGTTTTTCTTCTATGCCAAAAATCATTAGGATATTAAGTAAAGATCATGTTCCATGAAGATATTTAGTAAATTTCATACTGTAAATATATAAAAACTTAATGTTTGATTAGTAATATGCATTGCTAAGAACTTCATTTGAACAACTTTAAAGATGATTTTCTCAATATTTAGATTTTTTTGCACCCTCAGATTCCAGATTTTCAAATATTGTCCTATCCTAACAAACCATACATCAATGGAAAGATTATTTATTCAGCTTTCAGATGATGCATGAATCTCTATTTCAGAAAATTGACCCTGGTTTTGTGGTCCAGGGTCACATTTGGTGTTGTGGTGTATATAAGTAGGGACACTTGAGACCCTCACAGAAACCTCTTCTGCCTCGTTCTGTTACAACTAAACACTATCGTAACTATTTAAGCTAACGTTAGCTAGCTAGCGATGCAATCTCATAAACGACATCATAATGGTATTCTTGATAATCAATAACTTACCTTCATAGTCATGAACACATTTTTAAAAAACATATAATATTTTAAAGCCTTTATTATTTCTCAACTCTACAGCTGTGCACTAAAATTCACATTAAAGATTCACTTTTCATTCATGAAGATGACATGAAAAAATGTGCCAGAAATGTGTCTCCTGGGGGAAAACAAAAACTTTTAAGATGAAATTGACATGAAATTACCATTATAAACAGTAGATGACAGCAGATGATCACACATTAGCTCAGCTGCCATTTCAATTCCCTAGTTTTTTTTCCCAAGTCTTGCTTTGGGATTTATTATGAAATGACTATTATGACAAATTTTAATACTTTTACTGTACTGAAGTATAAAGTAGCAAGTGCAGGTAGTCACAAAGTCTCATGTCATTTAAAAAATAAATAAGCCCAGACACCAACAGCCTAGAAGGGTAAATTATTTAAATACTTAACTACGAATTTAGTAAGTTAATTATTAAAACTAGTTAACTACAAATTAAATAAGTTAATTATTAATGGTATAACAATTAAATAATGCATTACATATTTTGAAATATGTTTAGATTTATTTAAATAACTAAATTTTAAAAGTTTTAACTGTAGAAGCTGCTAATTATATTCAGTCAACAGACTTGTTGCTGCTGTAGTTTTGTTACTCTGAATTTAGTCTGAATCATTTAATGCACGGCTCTATTTTTGACATCGACTCGTCAAATGTTTTGTTCCGTTATCACTGTCAATCAGAGCAATGACTCGTGGAACAATTTAGCGGATTCACTCACGCAATTTTTTACACTCGCGTTTGTCATTCCTGAAACAGTATATGTGTTTGGTTAGACAAACAAAACTTTTCTTCAAATTGTGAATGGATTATGTAGAGAAAGGGCGCTCCCCTTATAGCAGAGTTGATTTTGACAGTTGACCGGAAATAACTGAGTATATTGAGTATATTTTTTCAGTACTCTTTCCACCACTGATCTAAAACTGCATTGCTCATAGCGTTCTAAACTGCCGTCAGGCGCTGAAATTACCAGAAGTGTTTGAGCGGCCATGATACTATTCCCTACTGGCAGAGAGCATCGACTGACAGCAAAAACCTTGAACTAAAATCACCCAATTTGAAGCGTATTAGTCACATGGGATTATGTTTTAAGATGTGTATGTAAATAAATTTTTACTTCAGACGTTATCTGCAATGTTTATGGTCTTTTTGGGCAGGATAAGCCAGTCCCTCCAGGATTTAGTGATTCTGCGATCGCTGAATTTATTGCAAAATCAAGCAAACTCCGCAATTTTCGCAAGAGCTCGCAAATTTTCGTAATTGCCGCAGATTTTTTGCAGATTTTGGGATGCTGTAATGGGGTGTTTGAGTTTTGTTTCATGTTCTTGTTTTCGTGTCTTTTATTTTGTAATTGTTTCATGCTGTTAGTGTCATGCTTCCCTTGCCTCATGTCTCTCTGCCTTGTGTATGTGTCATGTTCTGATTGGTTGTTTTAGTCATGTGTCTTGTTTCCCATTGGTTTGTTCTTGTCATGTGACCCTCTTGTTTGCTATAAGTAGCCATCATGTTGCCAATGTCTCTCGTCGTGTATTTGATGTTGTAACCCGCTGTCGGTGAGTCAAGTTTGTTCATGTCAAGTCAAGTCTCGGATTATTGTTTGGATCACACTGTAAATAAACTGCACTTGGGTTCTTCACTACGTTCGCCTTCAGTGGATTGATCGTTACAGACGCGTCCCGTGACGTCATAACAACGCGCATTCAGTCAAAGAAAGGTTCCAAAAATGGAATGAACAGCCTTGCGTTCTCATCATGACCAATTTACAAGAGCTACATTGGACAAACGAACTGAAAGCGGAATGAACCCGCACTACTCGTTTGGGCTACGCAGCGCAGACCGTTTATCTGGTCGGGCCGGAGCCGTGGGCTGATCTCAATCACGCGACGCGACGCGACACCGTTATACATAGCGCTGGGACATACAGTGAAGAAAGTAGTCAAATTCGCCGCAGAATCAATAACATCTCTGTGAAATCTTGTGAGAAACATTCAAATTTGGCGCAGAATTCTGTAGATGCTACAGATATCAGAACAAATGCCACTGATGTGGAAACCAGGAAAAACATTGTTCAACAAACACAAATCACCACCGTTCACCATGGATTTAACACAGTAAAACTACAGGAACAACTTATGGCAGAAATGGTCTAATGTTTTCGAGTGATTTTAAATGCTTCACACAATTTTTCCCAGCACTTCAAAGCTTTAAGTATTACCGTATTTGAAAGTTATTTTTAATGTGATGACATTATTTGTTCATCCTTCATACGTTGCCCCCATTTATAAAACTAAAAGTTTAATAATGTAGGAAAGCAAAAAATACATTAAATTACCACTAGTAGATGGATGCATAGAAGTACTTATAGGCTTATCAGCCATTTCCACTCCCTTATATATATATATATATATATAT
>NW_015650029.1:0-570 GCF_001515625.1 Sinocyclocheilus rhinocerous | reverse complement strand
ATTTCCAAGAAAAAAACATAGTCTTATATTCGGGACAATACGGTAGTTCTAGACGAGGTATTGATAGACGTTTCTTAGGAGCCACTCTTGATCTGGCCACTATGAATATGATCTCCACCACTCCCTTTTGATCTTCTGTTCGAAGATAGGCGACAGACCCATAGGCATACTCGGATGTGTCACAGAAGATGTGGATATCACGCTGGCTTGAAACATCATCCTTTGGTGCACTGCAATAGCATCTGGGTAAGACTATCTTTTGTAGGTCACCGAGCTCCCCAGCCCATCTGTTCCAAACATTCACTAAATCCTCAGGTAACATACCCTGCAAACAAGCCTGCACTGGCCCTTTACGGGCCCACTTAGGGCTAGCCTTAGGGCCCCCAGCGGGCTGCCAGCGCAGGGCCCCTGAGAATTTCCACATTGGCAAAACGTTGGCCCCTTAGCGTTGGCCCTGCACGGGAAGCCCTCACTTAGCCCCCAGGAAGCCCTCACTATGCCCACACAGGGCCCTCACTATTAATCTACAATGTAGCGAATCAGCTCAAAGGGGAAATATGAATAATTAAT
>NW_015650028.1:34239-40352 GCF_001515625.1 Sinocyclocheilus rhinocerous | reverse complement strand
ATGATGTTTATGTGTTCGCTCTTAGCGAATCATTTACTGATGGCCTGGATCTCCCTCTTGTGAGCTCCTGGTCAATGACACAGGGCTTCGCTAGCCTACCATTTAGGTTAAGTGCAGTTGAAATGCTAATTGTTGTCCTCATTGCTCTTTCAGTACGCCGAGGTGGAGAACTATTCAACTGAATATTGAATATTTGAATGAAATTTAATATTTCCACCATTACTGGTCAGTGAACAAAAAACAGTTTAGGAGTTAGTTATGCATTAAACACCATTGTCAGATTCGTTGGAATTCCTTTATCAAGTATGATGTAAAGTTTTTGATCGGGTTCATTCACATTTAGCCATTAAAATGTTTTTGCATGTAACAATAAATTAACTGAAAAGAAGTCAAAGGCTGCTAGACCTTATACAGTAGTAAATAGCAATTTACCAATGTACTTCTTCTTACTTTGTTAACTATTTCAGAAATGAAAACATATTTGTGTTTTATATAATTTTGTATTTAGCAAAAAGTGTATTGTATTTAGCCCTTGCACAAAAAAGTTATTGTTTTCATTGCTTTTGGCCCATGTTGTCTTGTATTCTAATAAACAGACACCAAAATTTTAGATACCAATTACATTTTGCAGTTCTGGATTCCAATTTCGATACCAAAGCAAAAACGCCCATCCTAACAAATATAAAGTTCAAATATTATTAAAGACTAGTGAACAACCATTAAAAAAATAGAACAAATATACAAATTACAAGCAATAGCAGAAATTATAAATAATTAAAACAAAGACACCAATTAAACAATGTTTTAATTTTTCAAGTTTGTAGGTGTCCAGGTGCAGAAATTGAATAATCATAATGATATCTACATAAAATCATCAGATCTTTTATCATATCTGTATAATATCATATAAACTATTTTCTATGATTGCATAATAAAAACAACAGTTATTCTAAATTTTGCATTCAGCAAAAAAAAAAAAAAAGTTACGGATAAACTGAACTGAAGTGTTAAACCAAAACCATAAATATGTTCCACTGGTCTGCTCGTTTTGCTCACAAACAGCATCTGTCACCTTTGTCTAGAGTTGAGGTTTTCTAAAACCTTTACACGTTTATGTTACTCAGTTCTCGTAGCTCAAATGGAAACAGCAGCATTGCAGTATAAACGCTGTCTTGTGACATGATGCTTTTGTTTGTGTATCTAGATACATGTTTAATATAAGGCCATTTGACAATAAAGCAACTTCATACTTGATATTTAAATATTTCTGTGAATATTCAACAGTTAATGGACTGTTTAAATAACTTTTACGTGTCCTATATTTCTTTTTCTTTAATTTATAATTCTGGTAAATTGTTTTAACTTATTGCAGATTTTTAGTCTAAAGGTAAGAAACAAGGAACGACCCAAATAGCATTAAGTGCAAAACATTCATTTAAACAATTCAGCCTCTGAATATTCCTGTCAGCTGTTTTCTGTTGCAGTGGTTTTCTGTTACATATTCAAAGATGATCTCTATTGAGTTAAGTTTTTGAATAAAACCCTGTATCTGTCAGTCTTGGGTCTGGTCTCTTTCTTGTTAAGTGAAAAATCAAAAAGTGATTTCACTGAAATCATTGAATCATATGGTTTTATTTAGATCTAAAGTGCTGCTCAGAAAGTCATGTAGTGTAGGCCATATATGACAACAATAATGTAATATACTTACATTGTATATACTTATGGATTGAAATATAATTTAGAAAAATAATAATTTTCTTTCTTAATTTTGTGTGACGGGAGTTGGTTAGCTTGACAGTACCTTCCCTGACTATAATATGCCTCAAAAATATGAATAAAATGTATGATAGACCTACTACTAACCATTTTCTGCACCAAGAGACCTGAATGATGTAATTTCTGGTAAATGATGTCACATATGAGTGGAATCTAAATTACTATTTTTATTCATTATAATGGGCATACCAAAGTACTGTGAAAAGCTTCTAACAATTCGTCTTGGTGAACCACCACTTTTTTTTTTTTTTATTACCGAATCCCTGGAATGACCAATATCCACCTCGGGAAAATACCGGGGGAATTACTGGTGGGTATGACACTTGAAAGTCTTTTCTGTTTGTATCAGAGCTCCTCTGCTGCCCTCTGCAGGTCATTAATGATAGGTAATTAGGATTTAATCAACATTTCCTTGATCATTTCAGTGAAGAACCATGAAAGTGAAAGACCATGCTATCAAGTCCACCAGCTAAACCAACAACATGCCAGCATGAGCACTAAAAAAGCTAGGACAACTTGTTGGTCTAGCTAGTCTTTTCAGATGGTTTTTATGGGTGTACCTGTAGACATCTATTCTTTCACATTATGATAATGTTGATGTTTCACATATTATTCACCCAAGAAATGCCTTTTGTGCATAAGGTGAACCTTTTGTATTGTATGTACTATAGCTTCTAGTAGGCTACTTGTCTTCAGGCTGGTTCTTAACCACACATATTCAGTTTGCAGAGGTGTAACCAATGACATTATATGTTGTTTTTTATTAACTATAAGGAGTGTTGCTGTGGTGAAACTCAGCACCAGGATGCTGAAGGTGGAAGAGAGCGCCGTTCATTCACTCCCCTCATCTACATTTCTACATCGAACCCACAACCTTCAGGTTAAAAGTCTGACTCTCTACTGCCCCACTAAAAAGCACCACACTTTTTAGAAGATTTTTTTTGGTACAGTTTTGTGACTTGATGCTGTAATATTCAAGCTGTTTTAATATAGATTTATTTTTAGTTCTATATGTTATGCAGTTCTTGCATATAGGCTCTAGGGGGCAGTGGGTGAAAAAGTAAGCCAAGTTATGAAATTGTGAATGCAGAAGTATGATTTAAAAAAATCTGATGTGTTTCATTTAATGAGTGGTGCTTAAGAGAAAAACTATCAACAGCAGGATGTTAGAAGAGCCCATTTGGAGTTCAAACATTGATTATTTTTAATACATCTATTCCAAATGTGCACCCCACTTATATTATGTTTACAGGTCATCTCTACTGTGACTGGCAGAGACACTGAAATGACAGAAATTAGTATAAACACACAATCTAAATTGGTATTTTATGTATTATATCATTATTATATTCTGTTTTTGTATTTTATGGACACAATGTCACAAAGCCTGGTCAGGCTGGTTCTTAAATACATAGATTCAGTTTTGTCTCTTTTAATTTGCAGTGGTAACCTGATGCCATTGTTTGATGTTTTATATTTACTAGCAGAATAGTGCTGCTTTCCCTGTGTGTGAAAATTACATATCAAAATTCAGCAGTTTGTGTGGCAAAGGGAAGAGTTCAGGACACTGCATAAAAGCACATTTGTGACTTTACTGGTAATAAGAACTGTACACATGCTAACATATGTTATTTTCAGTTAATGTTTGTGGATATTTTTATTCTGAAAGGCTTTTGATTAATAATTATAATTACCCTGATTTTGATTGTTATTATGTTTGGTGGTAAAAGTTTTCTGAGGAAGCACAAAAGAAAGACAAAATGAAAACATTATTTTTTTATTTCTGTTTAATTTTATCACAGATGTACTCATGGTTTAAAGAAGGTGTTGAAAAAATAAATCACATTGAGGTCGGGGGTCATTTGGGGTCTCATAAAACAATAAAGCTAATTTGATAAGCATTTAACACTTCAGTTATACCAGTGAACATTAATTGCTACAGACATATTTATTCAGTAAGGTTCTTAGCTTCTGTCTTATTCAGTTCATGTAAATATACAGTACTGTGTATGTGAGTTTTCTCACAAAATATGAAAAACTATGACAAAAGCTGTTTTAAAAGGGTGAGCAATATTGATTTGATTTAGTTAATAGTGATTTACTGTTAAAATAAACCTGTTGTGGCTTTGTTTTTCACTTTACAGCATTATGTCTAAAACTTTACATAGTATACTGTAAATTTCTCCATGCGTCTTGCCACAGCTCAGAGTCATATATTTAGAGTGTCTTTTGCTGAACTCTCAAACATTCCTGCTGTCATTGCGTCTCAATACGTTGTCTTTATCATCACTACTGTCAAGTATGTCAAGAAAGCAGATCTGACGTCTTCATTCTGACCTGAAAGAGAGAATCAAATGTCAAACATACAGCCTTTTCATAAATGTGCCATTCAAATTTCATTCAAATTGGTTTATAGGCATATCAGCACACATATTTGGTTTTGTGTCTTTCCTTTATGGTTACATTAATCAAATTTAACTTTTTGGCCCACATTTGTTGTGTATCTATTATCATTAATATTTGTCTTCAGTTTGACATACTATTCATCCAACAAATACCTAGCATGCAAAAGCAGAGCATTTTGAATTTTATGTATTATATCATTGCTGTATTGTGTTTCTGTATATGGTTATAATGACACTGAAGTTTGTTCTGATAGTGATCAGACTGGTTCTCAATACATAGATACGTGTCATTTAGTTTGCGTGTCAGCTGATGTTTGATGTTTTACATTCACTAAGGTGTGGAGTTACTGTGGTGACACTCGGCTCCAGGATGCTGGTGATATAAACACTACTGCAAGTCAAAAGATGCCACACCCATTCTTCTACCAAATTCTGCTAATGATTGAATGATGTGTTAAAGGAATTAATGAATCAGATTTGGTAAAGGATGTACTGTTTTAATAGACCAATTCTGTGTTTGCAAACAGTGATGACGTTTTTTGTGGGTGGAGCCTATCTAGTGACAGAAAATTACAGTTTTCAAGTAGCAGTCTATGGAATCATTGAATATTAGAATAAAAAACAGTAAATTTGTGTTTATATTTCAAAATTCTGACTTTATTTCCGCAATTCTGAGATTATATCTCACAATTCTGATAAGGAAAACAACTCATCATTCTCTTTTTTCCCCTCTGCTTTTTTCCTCAGAGTTAAATCGAGTTATAAAGTATGAATTAGGAGATACAATAGGTAAATGTTACGTAAAAGGTTAATAGTAATAGGTTTAAATAGTATTTCATGCTGTAAATGTAGCGCTAATTCAATATGTCCCCTATGAACTGCATATGTGAATGTTATGTAGACCTATTGTTTAAATCAAATGTATGCTTTAAAAGTAGAGTAATCATAGCACTTTTCATCCATAGTCTGTCTGTTTAAAGTCTGCGTTTAGCTTCAAATGGTGTCTTTGATGGCAGTATTCAATAAAAATTATTTGCATGTAAATTCTGACACAAAATTCAGGCACAAAAATATATTTTTTTCTCTTATTCCATGGATTTTATCAATTTTCCCTCCACTCATTACCAGTGTTTTTCTTCCACCACAATGCGTGCACAGCTGCAAGTGATGTAACTGAGATGTCTACTCCAAATTGGTCTACTAACAAAAATCATATATAAATAAAACTAAATACATTTAAACACAACATGAAGAAACATATTATAGGAGAATAAAGATTGCCTTTCTAAACTATTAATTAGGGTTTTTTTTCTCCTTGCACTGTCTATGTGTGAAGAAAACATCTCGGGTTACGCATGTAACCATGGTTCCCCCGAGGGGAATGAGACGCTGCGTCGAAACGCTTCGGGAATGCCTTCAGCGTGACCACGCTCTGAATCACATGTGTAATCAGTCCAATGGATGGGCGAGACGTCACGGGCGGGGTGACGTAACGACCAGGAAGCTTAAAAGCATGTGCGGTGGAACCGGCGTCAGCTTCTAGGAATGAAGCAAGCGAATGCTGGTAGGCACCTGTCAAAGTAGGCGGGGACATCCCGCCCAAAGGCCAACTTCAGAAGGAGTGAGCCTTGACCCCCAACGGAGAGGAGTTTGCCCTGGGACCACACAAGGACCTGGTGCGCCTGGCTGTAAAGGGGGCGCGAATGCAGTCCTCCCTGGTGGTTGATATAAGAGACCACCGCTGTGTCGTCGGTGCGCACCGACACATGGCGACCTCTTAGGTCCGGGAGAACATGTTTAAACTTTACTAGAAACATGGCCAGCGTCTCCAGGCAGTTGAAGTGCCACGTGAGATGGCGTCCGCTCCACAGACCGCGGGCCGAGCGGCCACTCATGACCACTCCTCAACCGGGAGTATCCTGAACTTCAGTC
>NW_015650028.1:25595-33476 GCF_001515625.1 Sinocyclocheilus rhinocerous | reverse complement strand
GCGCAGATCTAAAATAGGACGCAACCCCCCATCCTTCTTCGGAACAATGAAGTACCGGCTATAGAACCCGGATTCTATTTCGTGAGGAGTGACCACCTCGATGGTCTCCTTCCTCAAGAGAGTGTTTACTTCTTGTTCCATTACCAGAGCCTGCTCGGGACCCATCAAAGTGGGGATAACCCCGTTGAACTGAGACGGAGGAGAACCAACTGGATTCTGTAGTCTCTCTCTACAGTGTGCAGGACCCACTGAGACACATAACCCTGTTGAACTGAGACGGAGGAGAACCAACTGGATTCTGTAGCCTCTCACTACAGTGTGCAGGACCCACTGAGACAAATTTGGCAGTAGTTTACTGTAGGGTTGCGAGCCTCTTAGCACTGCTACGTTTCCGGGCGGTAACTGAGAGAAGCGCTCGCCGGAGACCGCTGCGCCCTGGAACACCGGCAGGGTTAGCAGACTGATCTCCTGAAGGCACTGAGGAGAGACAGGCACCATGTAATGCGGCGTACACCGGAATTAAATGCAGTCAAACAACCAGACAAGTAAATACGGTCTGGTGTGGTAAGATTCACATCAAAAAACAAAAATGATGTAATATACATGCTGCCTCGGCAGCGTGCGAGCCGCTCGAAACCCCGAGAGTGGGCGCTTTATCTGGTGGTTGAGGAATAAGATAGGGACTCGGCCGTCTACATTCCCTATCCATATGCAAAACCCACAAGCACAGCTGCCGCTCCGCCTCGGCGAAATCGGGGCCGGCACCGCGAGAAATGCTAGTGAAGGCTCCCTCCTCAAAGAGAGCCTTCTGAGAGCGAAGCAAGGTAGTAACAAAATGCTCGCAATGCGGGCAGTCGCTCCCTCGAGAGCTGACTCTGCGTGCTTCGCTCCCGAGCAGACAACACACAAACTGTGTGTGTCCCCACCCAAATATAACGCGGGCAGGGAGGAACACACAGCTCGAACGCTGCCTGCTCTCGCCCAAAACTTCTCTTGACTGAAGATTTGACATGATGGACCTTATAAGTGGACAAACAACACTAAACAAGACTCATAAACAGATAGCGACTGACACACACACAGAGCACTTGCTGAATGACAGAAAGGTGACTCCGGTTCCACCGCACGTGCTTTTAAGCTTCCTGATCGTTACGTCACCCAACCGTGACGTCTGGCCCATCTATTGGACTAATTACACATGTGATTCAGAGCATGGTCATGCTGAAGGCATTCCCGAAGCGTTTCAACACAGCTCGAGTTCCTGAAGGGGAACCTTTGACTTTTTATTACACAATATAAGTGGAATTGAGGATGGATGATGGATGGAGTTAAAAATATATCATGTTATTTACAATGACTGAACAATTAGAGGCAACGAGGTGCTGATAATCCCACATATTTTAGGATTCACATTTTCAGGCTAATTGCCATTTACCAGTTCATTTCTCTCATAATTGTGTCTCTTTTTGCTTATTAAAACTAACGGAATATGGCTCATTAGCTGTCCAGTCTTATGAATCTCTATTGAGATCTCTGTTGAGATGTTGGGAAAAGGGGAAACCTTTAAGTTGCTTATTTCAAATAGAAGCATGGAGATATTTGTCTAAAAATGTGTTTCCTTCTGGAGAAAGAATCCAGTCATGGGGAGGAGAGGACAGCTAAAAGATCCAGCAGGAAAATCAGCACTCATGGCACTGTAGTGAATGAACAGGCGGCAGTGCTATCACAGTGTATTCAAGCTGGCAAAACAAATGGCAACAGTGCTGGCAATATCGTATATAGTCACTAACAAGGTTATGACCTGAGCTGTAAACAGTGCTGAGAGCGCCTCTGGCATGTAACCCTTAAGAATAACCTTACAATCCACTGGCATGAATTTCATGCAAGTGGCATTAGTAGACAGTCCTTGCAAATCCCCAGCTCACTTCACAGAAGTAGTACAGTCTCTTCAGTGAGAGTGCTTATAATTCAGCTGTCAGCGGTGGCTTGAATGGAGGCTCTTCTGGAGTTTAATGTCCAAGTGAGCAATGAGGAGGGGTTTAACCGGTCATTGATTTGGAAATGAAAAATCATAATAGTGGCCACATACATAGGTGTAGAGGGAGCATGACTGCTGTCTAATCGCTTCCTAAAAAAAGACTGACTAACACAGGACAATTCATCGGGTCTTCAGCCTGCGTTCTACACCAGTCCACAAACATATTCTACTTATAGGCAATATTTGTGCCTGGTAGAGGGTTCTTGTGCTTTAGTGATTGTGTTCAGCATTCGCTGTGGCACAATCTCTGGCTTTGCGGTCCATGCAGGTTTACCAGTTCTGGATTGAGGTGCCAGATTGTGTGCTGTGCTTTGGTCAGGAGGTCCCTTTTTAAAAATTATTACTGTATAAAATGTAAAATATAAAATAAAAAATTTCACTTCATGCACAAAAGGGTGCCGACCCCTGATCTAAGATTAGATGTCTTTTACCTGGAGAATCAATCGGGTAACAAAAAATGTCAGGAAACGACAGCTCTGGCCATTCAATTTGGTCATTTGTCCAGTACTATGCAGACAATCCGACCCAATATGGCTCAGTTTTCCTATGTATTTTGCTCTGTCTAGTGGCAGAAGTGATTCTACGCAGGCCATACTGTGTTAACCATGCTTTTCTAATCAGGAGAAAGGATTGTTTTCCCCCACGACAAGTCCCCAGCTATGACGAGACACGACCATGTCTATGGTGCAAAGCTGTTGAAAACCAGAGTTGCAATACTCCCATAAACGTTATGGAAACTGAGGAATGTGTAAGTAAAGAGTGTCATGGAGCAGCCAATAGTTGACACATTAAAATCTTTGTCCAAGATGGCGCCACGTGTACACACAGCAGCTCAGCACTCCACGTATCGGCTCCTCTTGTATTAGTCTATTGATAGTTTATGTTTCACTGAGTGTCACGTGCGCACAGACACATGCACAGAAATATGTAAAATACAGTCGGCACGAATTGATCGTCATCGGTCTGATGCCTGTGAACTGTATTTTTAACCAGGAAGATCCTATACACTACATACCGTCAGAGCTTGTTAGACCGCCGGGGTCCCTGTGGATTACTCTCCCAGCCGGAAAGCAACGAAGGCACACAGAGAGAGGAAACAGAAGCGAGGCTGCAGAGCTGGAATACGAACCAGTCTAGGCAAAGACCCACACACGCCTCCACTGCCGAACCTCTTCGTTACAAATACAAGATCACTCACCAACAAATTCGACGAGCTGGAAATGGAACTTATTACATCCACACAGAAAACCATCCAGGACTGCTGTGTTTTGGTAATTACGGAGATCATACTCGGCTGATCACTGAGTCGGCCAGCGATTCATTGAACGAGCCGTATAACATCAATTCTGCGTCTATTGATAGTTTATGTTTCAGTGAGTGTCACGTATGCACAGACACATGCCCAGAAATATGTAAAATACAGTCGGCACAAATTGATCATCATCGGTCTGATGCCTGGGGACTGTATTTTTAACCAGGAAGATCCTATACACGACATACTGTCAGAGTTTGTCAGACCACCGGTGTCCCCGTGGATTACTCTCCCAGCCGGGAAGCAACGAAGGCGGCGCAGAGAGAGGAAACAGAAGCGAGGCTGCAGAGCTGGAATACGAACCAGGCTAGGCAAAGACCCACACAAGCCTTCACTGCCGAGCCTCTTTGTTACAAATACAAGATCACTTACCAACAAAATCGAGGAGCTTGCTGTGTTTTGGTAATTACGGAGACTTGGCTAAACCCAGTTATTCCAGAGGAGGCTATTCGGCTAACAGGCCGCGTGGCACACCGGGCTGACAGGACCGCAGACTCCGGTAAGAGCAGAGGAGGGGGTCTTTGTGTTTACACTAATAACAGCTGGTGCACAAACGCAGTAATCACTGACACTTACTGCTCCCCGGACTTGGAGTATTTATCAGTAAGATGTCGCCCCTTCTATCTTCCGCGAGAATTTACAGTTATTGTAATTACTGCTGTCTACATACCTCAAGATGCTAACATTACAACAGCTTTGGGCTACTTGCTAACTGCCATTAGTAAACAACAGCAGGCCCATCCAGATGGAGTCTTTATGATAACTGGTGACTTCAACAGAGCAAGTCTAAGACTGTCCTCCCAAAATGTCATCAACATGTTCAGTGTCCAACTAGAGGAAAAAATATACTTGACCATGTTTATAGCAACATCAAGCATGGATATAAGGAGTAACCTCTTCCCCATCTAGGACTGTCTGACCACATTTCATTGTTTTTGACTCCGGCATACAGACCGCTTATCAACAGGGTCAAACCATCTGTTAAAACAATACAAATGTGGCCAGAAGGGTCATCTGAGCAGTTGCGAGACTGCTTCAGCTGCACTGACTGGACTGTATTTGTGGATGATAACATTGACATCTACACATCTTCTGTGCTATTTTATATAAAATGCTGCATAGATAATGTGACCATTATGAAACGGATTCACATCTTTCCTAACAGCAAGCCGTGAATGACCAAGAATATAAAACTCTTGCTGAAGGCTCGTAATCCAGCTTCGGTCTGGGGACATGCAGCAGCAGTACAGCACAGCCAGGATGAACCTAAAGAAGTGCATCAGGGATGCAAAAACGACCTACAGGCAGTAAATCGAGAATCATTTCACCAACCTGGAACCTCGCCAGGCATGGCAGGGGATTCGTCACATCACTGGACAGAATAACAGTAGTAGCAGCAGTGGTCAGCAGTGCTTCAGAGGCAGAGCAGCTCAACCAGTTCTTCAGCTGCTTTGAAGTGAAAAGAACTGGGACTACTATCAGTCAAGCTTCTGCTGAAAACAGCCAGACATTTGTCATTCAGCCTGCTGAGGTGATAAGGACTCTATGTAAAATCAACACACAGAAAGCAGCTGGTCCGGATGGCATCCCGGGGCGCATCCTCAGAGACTGTGCTGCAGAGCTGGGTGAGGTATTTACAAATATATTCAACCTTTCTCTGTTGAAGTGCATTGTTCCAACTTGTATGAAGACGTCAACAATAGTGCCAGTGCCAAAACAAGCTGCCATAACATCTCTCAATGATTACAGACCTATTGCACTGACACCTGTAATCATGAAATGCCTGGAGAGACTGGTTCTGCATCACATCAAGGCTGCTCTGCCACTGACCTTGGACCCTCACCAGTATGCATATAGGGCCAATAGGTCAACAGATGATGCTATCTCCATTGCCCTCCACACTGTACTGTGCCATCTAGAACACCAAGGAATGTATGCACGGCTCTTGTTCTTGGACTTCAGTTCTGCTTTTAATACTATTTTACCTAGCAGATTGTTCTCCAAGATGTCTGATCTAGGCATTCAGCATAACATCTGCCTGTGGATCAACGACTTTTTAACAAAGCGGCCACAGTCAGTGAGAATGGGCTCACATAATTCATCAATTTTGACAATCAGCACAGCAGTCCCACAGGGATGTGTGCTAAGCCCGTTTCTCTATTCTCTGTATACACATGACTGTATACCATCGTATTAATACCAACAATATTACTATTCCCGGACGACATGACTGTGGTGGGGTTGATCACCAGAGGAGATGAGTCTGCCTACAGAGAGGAGATAAAGAGGCTGATGGTGTGGTGCACGGAGAACAATCTGGCCCTGAACATCAAGAAAACAAAATAACTTATTATTGATTTCAGGAGGAAACAGGATGTACATACACCATTGTATATCAATGAGGAGATGGTGGAGAGAGAGTTCATTTTTAAATTTCTGGGCACACATATCTCAGAGGAACTCACATGGACGATAAACATCATGGCATTAGTTAAGGCACAGAAACCTTAACTAATTATTTTATTTAATTATTCCTTATCAATTGTTTAAATAATCTGTAGCTGGATACGTTGGCAAATCTATAATTTTGTTGGATGTATGTACAATGACAATAAATAATAATCTAATTATCTCTTATCTAGTTCCAAACAACCAATAGTTCCAGCATTGAACCCCATTCATTTCAATGCTTCTCAAGGACACTCGCTGGTAGATTGAAGAAATTACTGCATTTTTGACATTTTAATGCATTTGTTGACCTCTCGGGATTCTAGCCAGTAGTGGTATTTTATGTAGCATGTTATAGTTAACGTTTGTTGTTAGATAATAAGTAGTTAGACTATAATTGTAACAGTTTTTAGTGTTTCTGCAATCGTCTCTCCCTGTAGGAGGTCGAATTAGTTTCTGTTAAGACCGCACATTCAAAGAATACCTTTCCTAATGTCTCACTGGATATTTTAAATAATAAAGAGTTTCACTGAATGCAGTTAGTTGCCTTGTTTTTTTTTTTTACACTATTTTAAAGGGGTCATATGATGCTGCTAAAAAAGTACAGTATTTTGTGTATTTGGTGTAATAAAATGTAATAGCGACGTAGATATGTGGGGGCGTGTTAGAACGAGCCGTTTTAGGTAGGTGTGGCTGACTCTTAACTTTTATAAAGAATATCTCTTTGGATTTGAGACTTTAGTCTTTACAACTTTACAGATCTTCTTTATGCACCAAGAGCTTGTAACACTCCAAAGAGAAAGGACAAATTGAAATCGCATCATATGACCGCTTTAAACGTCTTTTTTTAATTCTATATTTGCTTGCATTCATTAACAATCACTTGTCTTTGAATATCATAAAATAATGTTAGGTTGTGAGTAACTAACCTTTGTAAATGTAATAAAAAATAAAAAAAAAATAAACTTATCAAAATTGAGTGCTTGATAATGTCTAAATGTATATTAAAATCCAGAACCTAAAAAAAAATGGGTAATTAATTATGACCAGCAATACTCTTTTGAGCAATTGGACTAGAGCTGTACTATATATGTATAATTGATTAAATAGCCATACAGGCATCTAGTGGTTACGCCACGGCATTATACATATGAATATTATTTTTCTGGTTACCAAATGCCTCTAATTTGCTTCTTTGCATTAGAATTTAAAAATGGTTTCTCTTTTTTAACCTTAAATACTATACTAATTGTAATAAAATTAACAAATATATTAGAAAATATAATATTTTAAATGGTCATTCATGGATCATGATTATTGCACGTATTATTCAGTACAAATAATCTCCTCAAAATGTTAACTAAGTATTACTGAACTAAAATATAGTTCATTTATTTAATGTATAAAAAGTTACACTTGTGTTCGGGCACATTTGACTGCAAAGGAGTGTAAGAACATGTAACGTTGTCTCTTTATCAGAATAAAATGCTGTAAAGCATAGTCCGAGATGTTTGGAACTATTAAGAGATCTATGAACCACTTAACCGTGTGGCGGCAAGATCAAAACATGTCCCAACTCTGATTTTCAATGGCTCTGCTATAGCATTCCTTCTCCAATTACGTCAGTTTGAAGGCGTGGTTAAGCATATTCTGCCCAAGCCATGGTCCAAGGCTCAAGCTGACGTCATCAGAGAAGGAATGCTATTCCAGAATGGAAGTAAATGATTAGATTTTGATTAAAGATTACCAAGACAAACAATTTATTTTTTCAGTGGATTAACTTGCACAGGTTAATTGTTAACCTCAAGACTAGCAGTGTATGCTAACAAAATGAATATAGTAAATTTTGATTTGAGGGGCGTTTCGACCATGTTACCTGATTGGCCGACGTCATAGTGACGGGTAGGTTTAGGGGTGGGGTCAGGTAAGGGGGATCATTTTCATTGCATGATTTAGAAACACCTAGTAGTTTGAAAACACCTACAAAAGCCCTATTCGCACGGGATTAGTATTATCTGGAGACTTTGTGTGATTTTGAAATTACCCCCCCACATCTGAATTTCGTGTGGTGCATTCGCACGGG
>NW_015650028.1:18167-25239 GCF_001515625.1 Sinocyclocheilus rhinocerous | reverse complement strand
ACAGCACCCAAAATACTATCAAACACTCCAACGCAGCTCCACTCTTCGAGGAAGATGGATAAAAAATGCACACAGGAAACAAAAACTTCGAAAAATGATATGCGACCCGCCAGATGCTGGCCGAATCACAGAGATGCCGATTCGCACGGGACTAATATTAGCACAGGACCTCGGAGTTCGGCGAAATATGGTAGGTCATTTGCGGGGGAATTTTTACTTTACAAATTACAGACATGGCCGATTCGCACGGGATTAAGATCACAGACAACCTCCGCAATTATTACAAATGACTGGAGGTCACCAGGTAATACTAATCCCGTGCGAATAGGGCTAAAGTCAGAAATGCCGACTTTACTCTGCGAGGAGGTGCGATAAAATAGAAAAACCCTGCCCTCTGTTCAATATACTAGTCTTGTTCCACTTAATGCGGCACCGCAAAGAACGGCTGCCACCTGACAAAAGCAAGGCATTCTGGTTAGAAAATTTTTCCAACTTTGATCGGCGCTGCAGATGTGCCATCAAAGTACCACGAGAGCAAAACAAGACCAGCCGCCTAGGTCAGGTGCTGCAGTTGCTCAAAATCGGCTGCGAAAGCCTGGATGATGACACACTTTATCTCACTATTTTGAGACTCTTAAAGATATGAAGAATAAAAAAGCCATGAATGACGTTGGTTCAGCACAATGCGGAAAGCAGGAAGTGTCGGACCTGACGACATGGGCCCTGTCCCAAATGGAACACTTCATGTGCACTTGCGGTCTTACGGACTTACAATGGCCACATGCGCATGTCCGTTAAAGGGTTAGTTCACCCAAAAATGAAAATTAGGCTGTGTTTTACTCACCCCAGAGGCATCCTAGGTGTATATGACTTTCTTCTTTCAGACGAATCCAGTCGGAGTTATATTAAAAATTGTCCTGGCTATTCCAAGCTCTATCATTGCAGTCAGCGGGTGTTGCATGCATCAGTCCAAAAGAAGTGAAATAAAAAGCGCCCATCCATTAAAATAAGTGTCTCACACGGCTCCGGGGGGTGAACAAAGGCCTCCTGTAGCGAATTGATGTGTTTTTGTAAGAAAAATATCCATATTCAAAATTTAATAATCACTTTAATGTAGCTTGCGCTGACTGTTGTACACTGGAAGCAGCTCCGGGCTGATGACGTATGAGTTCAGCGTTGCGCATGCGCCGAGTCGCAACAAACATTGGTGAGTCGACCAACATTTGTTTACAGGATCAAAGGAAGCAAAGTTTCCGTACTTTAGCAAAGGAAAACCAGTCTCCTCTTGGCTTATATCGAAATCCTCTGACATTCTTCTTTACAAATCCTCGTTTTGTACTTCTAATTCGTGTCCGTTGTTTTGTTTTGATCTCTCCCCTGCACTTCCGCGTTCATCACTTCTGAGCGGCGCATGCGCAAAGCCAACCTCCATACCAATGATAGAGCTTGGAATAGCCAGGACAATTTTTAATATAACTCTGACTGGATTCATCTGAAAGAAGAAAGTCATATACACCTATGCCTCGGGGGTGAGTAAAACACAGCCTAATTTTCATTTTTGGGTGAACTATCCCTTTAAGTCCAAGAGACTAGGGTTTCCCATTCCTCATTTTAGCATTCAGAAACATGCTCGCGAGTGCCCCCTTTACGGCCGCTATTTGCCCTCGATCCACACTTCCAGTTCACGCGGACTTTAAGATGGGTTTGAGGGTTTTTTCAAAATTAAATTTAAAGAGAGAGAGAGAGAGAGAGAGAGAGAGAGAGATCAAATTAATTTCTTGTCCAAGTAGCTCAAAATTTGCGCTTTTTTATGTTATAGCCTGATATTTTACTTAGCGTTACATTTTAATGATTTTTCGAATGATATTTCTAACCAGGAAAGACATTTTATTTAATCAGAAATCATGTCTATTTTTGAAAGAGTGTCTATGGAGAAACATGCTGTCGGATGTAGTTCCAGCATCTAACGTTACCAGCCGCGACTAACAGGAACCTGCTAACCAGAGGTAAACAGAGGCTGTGGGAGTGACTGTAAATTTTATATTTTTCTATTTTTTTTCTCTCTCTGATTGAATTGCCGTCTCTCTATATTTTCCCCTGTCTTCGTGATTTGGGTGAACTATCCCTTTAAGTCCAAGAGACTAGGGTTTCCCATTCCTCATTTTAGCATTCAGAAACATGCTCGCGAGTGCCCCCTTTACGGCCGCTATTTGCCCTCGATCCACACTTCCAGTTCACGCGGACTTTAAGATGGGTTTGAGGGTTTTTTCAAAATTAAATTTAAAGAGAGAGAGAGAGAGAGAGAGAGAGAGAGAGATCAAATTAATTTCTTGTCCAAGTAGCTCAAAATTTGCGCTTTTTTATGTTATAGCCTGATATTTTACTTAGCGTTACATTTTAATGATTTTTCGAATGATATTTCTAACCAGGAAAGACATTTTATTTAATCAGAAATCATGTCTATTTTTGAAAGAGTGTCTATGGAGAAACATGCTGTCGGATGTAGTTCCAGCATCTAACGTTACCAGCCGCGACTAACAGGAACCTGCTAACCAGAGGTAAACAGAGGCTGTGGGAGTGACTGTAAATTTTATATTTTTCTATTTTTTTTCTCTCTCTGATTGAATTGCCGTCTCTCTATATTTTCCCCTGTCTTCGTGAAAAAAAAAAAAGAAGAAGCAGTCGTGACTTTTTCCTTTTGTTGTTTATGCGAATAGATACAAAAATAATATTTGCTAATCTCCTGTTCTCCGCTAACTTATATATATATATTTTTTCTTTAACCCCATGGCTCTATGACGACTTCCGCTACCCGGAAACAGTAATAGGGTTAGAATTTGGTACTTTCTGTTTTCCAAAAAAAGTAGTATCGTGAAATTTATGTACAAGCTAAATTAATTATATCGGCACAACATGATCATCGGGTATGTTCATATTTTATTCATTATTTTCGGGTTTTACAAAACGAGCCGTACATCCCACACATTTCAGATCTGATCTGCCGCGATATGTACAAAAAGTGAATTTTACTCGCTCGTCTTTGGCTGGTTTGTTTTTATCCTCACTTAAATTAGCATCAACAAACAAACAAAGCCTGTCAACGTAATTTTAATGCATTAATCATGGTTTGCTTAATTAGCCATTAGCGAGTTGCAGGTTAACACATATATCTGTTGTAGCCATTAGCATTAGCATGTTGTATTGTCTTTGTGGCGTGGTGCATGTGCTGTTATTTTTATTTGATAGTAATTTGATTGACCGAGTCTTACAATGCATTCAAGATATTAAACATTTTAGCAGGAGGGTAAGACGGGTGAAGGTGCTCCCTTATGAACAACACCATTTACTGGTAAATCATATGTAGAGTTAAGCATCTAACGTTACTGAATAATTAGGCCTATGCAATATCAAGTATATTGTTAAGGGAAATAAATAGAAGCTTTTGTTAATTTAGTTGTAAATGTGTGCATTTTGAAAATTCAGTGAACATTTACAACCCATTTAATGTTTATTTTATAAATATTACATAGAATTTAGAATATTAGAAGAATTTCAACTCAACCTTCCACATAAAAATAATATTTTTTCTAAGTCAAGGTTAATAAGAGAGTTATTATTTGACAAGTGTTTAGTGAAGTCTATGCAGGGTTTCATTACTTGGGAGTAGGGCTGAACGATTTTGGAAAATAATCTAAAATTGCGATTTTTTTTTTTTTTACCAATATTGCGATTGCGATTTACGATAAAATTAGGTGATGCATGAATTGATATGAATGACATTTTTATTTAACAACTACAATCACAGTAGTATATTGACTGATTTGTTGAACGTCTAACCTTCTAAGCATGTAATAATTATGATATGGCTTTTCTCTTCCCTTTCACAAACCGATCCATCTCCCATTCTAAGTTACGTCCTTTGGCTGTTTACTATTTTATTTCTTTTCTTTTTCTGCTGATGGCCCGTGCTCGACTTGAAGCAGCGCTGCTTAGGCCGATGGGTGTGTGTCATCAAAGTACTGCGAGAGCTATAAGAGAGCGTGGATGTAGTAGTGTAATTACTGTGACACACAGTTTGTTGTTTGAAATGTAGATCAGGCAAATTAACCACAAAAACCAAAACTATGATATTCTACGGTTTAATGGCAGTGAGTGACTTACCATCATACTTTTAGTTTGTTCAACTGGTAAACAAACTTTGCCTACCTTGATCTTGTGATAGTATTGACATCACAGCTAGTCCGAGAGCTTTTCTAACCAGCATTATCACTGGTGATCAGTTCTGCGCATCTCAAACAAGCCTGTTGCCAATGTCAAGCTGTACTGGCTAAGATTAAGGAAGTTCATGTTTTTGTTGTTGTTTCTGCAGATGCCGTTTCATCTGTTTGTTTGCAGTGCTGATAAACAAAGGTGAGCATCTGAACTAAATTTGAATGATAAATTCATGTCACCTGTATAAATGCCAGATTATGTGTTTACAATTACAGTTTCTATAATTTCAGTGTCTCTGGATGTCACAGTAGAGGCTGTTATTGGTGGTTCTGTTGTCCTGCCGTGTTCTTCAGTTAAACATGATCTTAAACTTCAAGACATTGATGTGTTTTGGAGAGACAAAGATAGTGAGACTATTTATGATTTTATTAAAGGTACAGATTTTTTAGAGTCACAGGACCCACGGTATAAGAATAGAGCGCAAACTTTCCCTGACGAGTATAAGAGAGGAAATTTCTCCATCAAACTCATCAATCTCACTCATGCTGATGCAGGAGAATTCATCTGCTATATTACACCCTCAAATGAACAGGAGACTGTACACCTAATCATCAAAGGTGGGTAAAAAATAGTTAATTTATGTTTGAAGTTTTAAATTAAAACTGCCTGATTGCTGCTGTACACAGTATGAATTGTTTTGTTACTGTTTTACACTGTGCAGTAATGTTGTTGTTTTATTTTCTGAACTTTTGTTGCAGAATCCCTGACCTAAACATTTACCAACATATTGATGCTACTAAATAAATAAATAGTCCAATAATAATTAGCAAAACATAATTACAGAAGAAACATGAAAAAATTAAGTGAAACAGATTTTTGTTACATTGTGTTATTGTTCTAAGCTGATGTGTGTTAAGTTTGTCAGCAAGCCGATGTGCGTTATTATTCGGCAGTCGCTTCCCATTATACCTTTAGTGTTGTGAGAATATTGACATTTCAGCAAGTCAGAGAGCTTTTCTAATTGGCATGATCACTTGTGATCAGTTCTGCTCATCTCAAACAATGTCATGATCTACTGGTTGAGGAAGTTAAACTTGTTTTTGTTTTTCTGTTTCTGCAGTTGGTGTTTCATCTGTGTGTTTGCAGTGCTGATAAACAAAGGTGAGCATCTGAACTAAATTTGAATGATAAATTCATGTCACCTGTATAAATGCCAGATTATGTGTTTACAATTACAGTTTCTATAATTTCAGTGTCTCTGGATGTCACAGTAGAGGCTGTTATTGGTGGTTCTGTTGTCCTGCCGTGTTCTTCAGTTAAACATGATCTTAAACTTCAAGACATTGATGTGTTTTGGAGAGACAAAGATAGTGAGACTATTTATGATTTTATTAAAGGTACAGATTTTTTAGAGTCACAGGACCCACGGTATAAGAATAGAGCGCAAACTTTCCCTGACGAGTATAAGAGAGGAAATTTCTCCATCAAACTCATCAATCTCACTCATGCTGATGCAGGAGAATTCATCTGCTATATTACACCCTCAAATGAACAGGAGACTGTACACCTAATCATCAAAGGTGGGTAAAAAATAGTTAATTTATGTTTGAAGTTTTAAATTAAAACTGCCTGATTGCTGCTGTACACAGTATGAATTGTTTTGTTACTGTTTTACACTGTGCAGTAATGTTGTTGTTTTATTTTCTGAACTTTTGTTGCAGAATCAACAACAGAAAATGAAAACCAATCCACTGAAGAAGCAAACGGAGTACCAAAAACACAATTAGACTGGTGGCAGATATTACTGATCTGTGTTTGCATTCTACTTGTATTAATTTTGCCTATAGCCTATTTCAAATGGAAGCAGAGAAAAAGAACTCCAGCTCCCATATAGAAGGAACAGTGGAAAACTGGAAGTTTTATTAGGCCCAATCCCAATTCTATTTTATACCCCTTCACCTTGTCCCTTGGGTATACGGCGTATACCCACTTCTTTATCAGTCGGCTTTGCGTATACCCACTTCTAAATCCCCTCTGATGTGCATCATTCATTAGTGTCCTACATTAGCCAAAATCATGACAGTCCACTATGACTAGCTAATCAAATCGCATGTGAATAAATGCAAATATTCCCTAAACATACCCAGTAAGACAGTGATGCCGTCAGAATGCGCCGGAGAATTGCAAGCGGAGTCGGTCTGGGGCTTGAGTGCATGTCAGGGAGGCACGCAGAGTGATAAAATAATATTTAATTATTAACTCCTAATTTGAATCTGTACATTATAACGTGTCTACTAGAGGTTCTGACAAAATGTTAATTGTTGCAGTCTATGTAATTTTTACATTTTAATTATTTATTGCAAAATCTGCACCTCTTTTGTGGCTAATATTAATTTCATAATGATCCTTACTCCATAGCAGAAGTTACAGTAAGTGAAAATGTGCAAATACTACTGGCGCATTTTGGGGTGAACTAAATATGCAAGACTAGTCTTACGTCACTGTTTATAACACAGGCCGTTCATCCTTTGCTGGGCCACTTAAAAAAATGGGGACATAAATTAAGAGTATACCCACTTCTCCAGGCACCACTACACCACTGCCTATACTGGTGTGCTGGTGTGCATTAGAGCCTTTAATTACTGTTCTATATTAATGCGCTGCTTACTGACATACACACACACATACATGTATATCGGAGATCGCGCAGCTCACACATCCAGGAGAAAAGAAACTTGTTAACGCTGCACCACGACTTTTATTAATAACAGTTTGAATACTGAATCGCAACATTATATTTTCCAGCAACGAGAGGATAAAATCGCTGTTTTTTAAGTAAACTCACTCTAAAAAGAGAAAC
>NW_015650028.1:2527-16899 GCF_001515625.1 Sinocyclocheilus rhinocerous | reverse complement strand
TCAGGCAGCCATGTTGCCGCTGAAGCCGGTTTACGCTGAGATAATTCATACCCCTTCGTTTGAAGTGTGGTCCCGAAAAATCTTCGTTTGAAGGGCTATCTGGCCCTTCCCCTCCCCCTACCCCTCCAACCAAAAGAGAATCGAGACACCCCTACCCCTTCACGTGAACGCGCAAAACCGAGGGGTAGGGGAAAGGGGAAGGGGTAGAATTGGGATTGGGCCTTAGTCTCACTTTCTCTCATTTTCTGACTTTATTGCAACTTAAATGTTACTTTTAGTCGAATTTGTACAGCTTTCATTGTTTTTGTTTTTTTTCTGGTGCAAAATACTGTTAAGGACTGTTGCACCTGCGTGTGAGCAGTGCATATTTTCTGGCACTCGTGTTAACAAATGAGTGTTTACATCAGAAGTGTGAGTGGTATGTCTTACAAAATCACAGCTCATACTGCACTCACCCTTGCAGTGTGAAACAAGCATTACACTGTTTAGTACCGTAATACTCTTGCTGACACTAATCACTGTGCACCGCTTGTTCTTACTGTATAACAATGAGATTGTGAAACACTCAAACAGGAATTTTTTTTTGCTGTCAATCCTGGCAGTATGTTGCTGCCTTAATTGTGCACCACAAGTGTTCTTTCTTCGTGTTGTGTTGGCCAGAATAAATGTATTTTGTATTTCAATGTATTTTTTTATATGATAAAATGTCACATACACACACACATTCATCACATTTCCAGGGGAGACTTTCTTAAAGTTCTTATAATTATGCATTTAAAATGAACTGGATCAAACAACATACAGTTACACAATTTGACAATAGATATGTTGTATGAAATAAAATCAGTTTATTATGATATTGAACTAGGAACAATATTGTTTTGGTTTGTCACTTAATTTATGATATATGATGATATAATTATTAAAATACTCAAGTGCTACCCTACACAACGACTCCTGTGATCTCCAAGCTGAGCATTTGTTTCATTTGGTTTAGTAATGTGAATAAACTAAGAGTCTCTGGAAAAACAGTTTCGACATTTGTAATATGATTCCTGATATCTCTACATTATACATTATTAAAAAAGCGTCGGATGTTACCTAATCTCATTCTGTAGAAAGAGCAGCAATGCATCAAATAATGAGTAAATAAACTTATGAACTTACATGAGTATTAGAGGGAAGCTTCCTTTCGTAATCCCTCTTGACAAAAAAAATTGTATTCTGGATCCTGATCCTCAAGTGAAACTTTTCTCTGAACGATATTTTATGTATTCTTGCTGTCACTCTGTCATAACCTGACTTCAGTTTATCGTCACTGTATGAGCATGAAAGGAATGCAGATCTTCCAGTTACACCATGAGCTGCAGAGAAACTGAAAGTGAGAGATAGGGAACAGAAAATCACAGGGATATCGTCTGGATTTTCCATGCATTTGCCTTTCAAATTTTATTTACAAACAGCACCAACAGATGCAGCAGAAAACTTCTATGAAAAAAAAAATGAAACTACCAGTGTTGAAGTCATTTATTTTCTTATCTGGGCTCAATTTACAGTAATCTGCCTCATAGTTCCTCTCTTGTTTTCATCCTGACAGACTGAACAAGTGTTGTAAGAGAATCAAAGTGTGATATTTTCTTGTAATATGAAGGTAGGAGAGTCAATAAGAGTCAATGGTTGTACAGTAAATAAAACCGGGTGAGCAGGTCATCTGACATGCACGGTATGTTACAGCTATGCTCTTATAATAATATACAAAGCTTTTGAATTTTTTTCTTTTTTTTTTTTATCCTATTTTTATTTACCATTAATGAGAACTGATCAAACAGTGAGAAAGTAAGAAAGTACAGGGGCTTAATTATGCAATATACAATTTAATATTTATTTGATAATAATATGTTGATCAAGAATAATAATAATAATGTGTGTGTGTGTGTGTGTGTGTCAGACAGACAGACAGACAGATAGATAGATAGATAGATAGATATCAAATATGACAAGTAAGGCTGTCAGTTGGTGTGTTACATTGTTGCGCCAGTAGGTGGCAGCAAGGGACTGTCTTGAGTGAGTCATACTGTAGACCGTTCAACCATTTTACCCAAAAAGGCTGCTTTATTCAGGAACAAACTAGGTGTTTAAATTATTTTTTACTTTGAACACCATCTTATGAGGCTCAACAAATGAGCAAGGCATCACTGAGGTAATGCTGCAGCCTTTGCATCACTTCATTGAGATCAATGCATGGTCTGCGACTATGTGCTGATGCCAGTAATGTGAAGTCAGCATGAAATGAAAGTTGCTATAGTCTTTTCTTTGTGAGATATAATCAAGTGAATTTTGTGGTGTCCTGTTGTCCAATGTGATGCTTATTAAGGCCACTAGAGAGAGATAGCAGGATTAGGGACAGTGAGAAGAGAGAAGGAGGGAAGAGAGTGTGGAGCACAAGATGTGTGTGTGTGTGTATGTGTTAAAAACTGTTATTAAATGAGTTACGTGACCCGTTCAACTGCTGTGGCCTAGCTTCGTATTGCTACCTGAAACACAACATATTGGCGACGAGGCGACCACGATTGCTGCAAAGATGGCATCGGCTGCATCATTTCCTAACTTCTTCTTACCTGCTACAGGCGATCCCGCGATTCCCTTCAAGACATGGGAACGGATGTTTCAAAATTACCTGCTAGTGATTGACGTCCAAGGACAGGAATGGTCGGAACCTTGGAAAAGAGCCCTACTGTTGCATTGCCTGGGTATGGAGGGGCAGAGAATATCCACGTTACCTGACACGGGCGATACAATGTCCGCTGCAATTACTACTTTACATGCTCATTTTACACCCAAGTTGAACATGGTTATGGAGCGACACGCATTCCGAAAAAGAATTCAACAAGCTGGTGAGTCTATAATCCAGTATGTTGCTGCACTGAGAGAACTTTCATCCATGTGTGAGTTTACAAATGCAGACGATATGATTTGTGACCAGCTCGTGGAAAATGTTACTAATCCGTGTATCCGAGAGAGACTTTTGCTGCATGGCAAATTAACATTAGCGGATGCTGTTACAATTGCACAACAAGTTGAATCTGCTGGTGAGCATGCTAAAGCAATAACGAATACACATAACTTTCCTGTACAGACTGTGAGTATGCAACGACACGCAAAAGTTCATGGACGCGGCGCTGTGGGATCTAAAAATAGAACGGTTACGCTCGACTGTTCCATTCACACAGACTGTGACTTCAGTTACTCGTACCTGCTTTCGCTGCGGATCGGATAAACACCTCGCAAAATGTCCTGCATTTTAGAATGTCCAGTAGCCAAGGTAACCTGTGAAAATTTCAAGAACAAATGACATTTTGCAGGTGTTTGTAGAACGACACAAACTCACACAGTGGAAGAAGTGCTAATGCCTGAGTACACGTTACTGTTACTACAAGAAAAAGATGTAAGTGCCAAACTCCAATGTACTGTTCAAGTCGAAGCTGGTGCAATTCAGAGGCCTGTTTCACTGACCGTTTCGGTTCTGCCTAAGAGCATGTATGATGATTACTTCGGTGAAGTACCTCGATATACAGCCACCTGCAGCGTGCTTAGTCACTTACTCGCATACTCCAATTAATGTGATCGGCTGCCTGCATGCAACAGTAGTAAAAGATTGTCGCAAATGTTCAGTGAATTTCTATGTGGTGGACAAAGGTACCGCATTAATGGTTTGGATCTCATATCAGCTCTAAAACTGTGCATTAAAGGAGATAAAATCTTGCCAAAACCTGCCACAGCCACCACTTCTTGTTCTCCAGAACCTGTGTTACAGCTTTCTACTCAAGTAGACTCACCCTCAGTAGGCTGTGCTGTAGGGTTTATGCATAAAGTCAAAGTGACAGATTCAATCGTTCCAGTACAACAGAAATGATGACGCCTGCCCTTTTCTGTGAAAAAAGCCGTGTTCGCTGAGTTGGACAAACTACTTTCTGCAGGAGTCATAGAGCGAATTGATGTATCTCCATGGTGTCACCAGTTGTGGTCACCATGAAAAAGACTGGTGGCATAAGAATGTGTGTAGACCTAAGGGAACCAAATAAGTCAGTAATAATCGACAGTTACCCCCTGCCTCACATGGAGGAATTATTGACTGCTTTAGCTGGAGCTCTGATCTTCTCAACAATCGATCTTGAATGTGCATATCACCTAGTGCCTTTACATCTGAAGAGACGTGATTTAACTGCGTTTATCACGCATGAAGGACTGTTTCGCTTTTGCAGGGTACCGTACGGGTTGGCTTCAGCACCGTCGGTATTCCAAAAGATAATGGAGTGCATACTTAAAGGTGTACCGAACGTGCAGAACTACCTTGATGACATCATTTGCTTTGAACGGACGGAAACGGAACATGACACTGTGCTGAACACAGTATTGAACAGACTAAAGGAGGCTGGTCTACGGTTGAACAAACAAAAGTGTCAGTTTCGGCAAAAGAGCCTGCACTTTCTGGGACACTTGGTTACAGCACAAGGAGTTCAGCCAGATACTGAGCACCATTCATTTAACATTTCCTCTGATTTTAGGGATTACTCATGGTTAAGGTTAGGTTTAGGTGTAGGGATAGGGTCAAGACAACATTTTTGGATTTAAATGTTGTTCCAGGTTCAACAAAATATGGTCTCCGCCAGGAGGAAGTATTCCAGTGGAGTGAGAAAGCAGAGAGATGCTTTTCCACTGTGAAGCAATTGTTGGTGGCAAGTCCAGCACTAGCTTTGTATGATCCTGACTTACCATCCATTATCTACAGATGCGTCAGATCATGGTCTTGGTGCGGTGTTCACTCAAATTCATCCAGACAACACAGAGTAGACAGTCGCTTTCGCCTCCAGATCCTTAACTCTGGCTGAGAGGAAGTATGCTACAGTGGAGAAAGAGGCATTAACATGCGTGTGGGCAGTTAAAAAGTGGAGGGCCTATCTGTGGGGGCGTAGCTTTACACTGCGAACTGACCATCAGGCGCTAACGACATTACTCTGTACTAAAGGAGTAGACAGGGCTGGAATATGCATAGTTAGATGGGCTGCACACTAGGGGTGGGCGATACTGCAAATTTTGGTATCGATCCGATACCAAGTAAATACAGGGCCAGGATCTGAAACCAATACTGATACTTTTTTCTTTTAAAAACATACATTTAAACGGCCAAGTACACTTTGAAAATTAACAATAACTAATGTTGATATGACTAAAATGTTACATTCACCTTAAAGCTACATGGATATTATTTGCCTTTTTAAGAGGAGCCCAGAATATGAAAGCAAAGAGTTATAAAGAAAAACCTTAATGTGGCTTAATACCACGTTAATATACCATGGCTTAATAGAAAGTAATATTAAAAGACAAAAATCAGTATACACCTTATTTATGTTGCAAACTAGATATACAAGTATGCAGATGAGCCCAGAATATGAACGCAACGCTCAAAGTATTCACATTATGCATTTTCCTCCCATAGAAAACGCTTATAAAGAAAAGTTTACCGTAAGTGGCTTATTGGATGAAGACAGTTGACAGTTCTTTAGAAGTGACCATGGAAACAAGCTGTCTTGGACTTTTTGCAGACCTATCGTTCTACCCCACATGCAACGACTGGTGTTTCACCATTCAAACTGTTGTACGGCAGAAAAATTAGGTACTGTGTTTACACCTCTCTCCAATAATACACAGGACAAGGAAGTCAGACAACGAGTGTCAATTCGCCAGAATAGAATGAAGCAATACTCTGATGCAAAACGAGGGGCTCGGGTGCCAAGTTTCAGGTGGGGAATAGAATGCATGTTCGGAAACCAACATTCAAAGGACATTCAAAGTTTACACAGCCTGTGGAAATAAAGAAACAAGTAGGCCCAAGCATGTACAGATTGGCGGATGGACGACTGTGGCATTCTTCTCACTTATCTTTGGTTCCAGTGATTGGGAAGCTAACTTCAGATCAGCCTGCTGCCGATGTTTTAGAGGTAAATGTTCTGAACACTGATCAGGGCTTGGAAAGACATTCTGTCAGACAGCGTAGACCACCATTTTGTTTGAAAGATTATGTGAGTACGTAAAAGCATACTGTGGTTGGATTACTGGATGTATGTACGTACATAAATTGAAGATGGAGATTGAATATAGTCACTGCTATGCTGTTATACTATTCGACACATGAATGTAGAAGTGAAATGTTCTTCATTTGTCATTTTAGCGTTCAGAAGGGTGCTCGCGAGCGCCCCCCTTTGCGGCCGTTATGCGCCCTCGATCTGCACTTCTGCCAAGCCCGCACTGGCACACACTCTATATGTTCTCTTTCATTGAAAAAAATAGTTTATTTTCATGCATTCATAGGCTACATGGTTGCGATCATTTTTTTGTTAAAATTTTTAAGTGCCATTGTTTAAAAATGCTTTAATGACTGACGTTTCATAGATGTTTAGTTGTGCTTTCAAATGTTATGCCATATTGTATGTATGTAATTTCACAGTATATCCACCTCATAAATTATTACACATATGTGCAGTCACAATTCCATAGTGGTAAAATTTACTCAGGCCAGTGGTTTGTGTAACGTGCATTATATTTTTTGTATGACGGATAAAGGATTTAATTGAGGAATTCTCTTTGAAGAAGAGCAGGAAGAAGCCCTTTTAGCGGTGAGTGATATTTAATTAATTTTATTTGCTGGGCTGTTTCTGATTTGTACGATTATTACTCGATGATATTGTTTAAAGGGTTAGTTCACCCAAAAATAACAATTAGGCTGCGTTTTACTCACCCCCGATGCATCCTAGGTGTATATGACTTTCTTCTTTCAGAGAAGTGAAGCGATGCGTTTGTGTAAGAAAAATATCCATATTTACACCTTTGTAAGTCTTAGTCTCTAGCTTCCGCTAACTGTCGTACGCATGTTCACGAGAGAGTGGTGTCCAGCGGATGACGTAGGACATAGGCAAACGCGGTGATGAACGTGGAAGCGCAGAGAAAGTAAAACAAAACAACGGTCACGAATTAGTAGTACAAAACGAGGATTTGTAAAGAAAAATGTCAGAGGATTTCAATATAAGCCAAGAGGACACTGGATTTCCTTTGCTGTAAACAAAACTTGTTTCTCGCGAGACTTGCATATTTTCACCGGACCTTATGCTACGCCTACGTTCTACGTCATCCGCTGGACACCACTCTCTCGTGAATGTGCATACGACAGTTAGCGGAAGCTAGAGATTAAGGTTCATAAAGTTGTAAATATGCATATTTTTCTTACACAAACGCATCGCGTCGCTTCAGAAGGCCTTTATGAACCCCCACGGAGCCATGTGGACTTCTTTTATAATGAATGGGTGCAATTTTTTGGACTTCCACTCCCATTATAAAGCATGGATTAGCCTGGACATTATTTAATATAACTATATAATATATTGTATTTGTCTGAAAGAAGAATGTCATATACACCTAGGATGGCTTGAGAGTCTATGGAACAGTTGGGTCATGCCGAATCGCCTGATGTCAATTTTGCCAGGATCGGCTGAAACGTGTCCGCCATTTTGAAATGTGTTGTAAATTGCTATATATTTTGAACCATTTGACATATCAGCACAACAATCGGTATTCTTAATCAATGGCATATCCCGGCGGTACCAGAGAGGTTTGATCACAGTGCCACCTAATTGTACATTTTTGCAAAAATGCTTATAACTTTTGAAATCATTGTCCAAATTTTGTTATGTAATTTCCATCCTTTCATTCCCTCGATTATGCCGATTCCGATGATGTCTCATTTTTCCTTTTCCATCAATGTGCCTGTCTGCCATTTTGAAGTAAATGAAAAACAGTCTTTTCGCTACTGCTCCTACAAGTTTTGTCCAATTTTGTCCAAAATCTGATCAGATGATCTGTTGACCGAGCCGCACAGAAATGACTAAACAGATTTTTGATATTTGCTTCCGTTCCCGAGAAATACCTCTCCGAAGTTACCTATGTTTGTTGTCTTATGCTAGTAAGCTTAGCATGCTAATAAGTTACAGGCTAACCAGTTACCATACCAGTTACTTTAATGTGACTCTTCAGCTATCAAGTTAACCATAAACTGTGTTACAATTAACTGAACTTTGCATGTTACACTGGTTAAAATGCTTTTTTTTTTAATAACTTTTTTGTCAGCTCATTCTCACACCTAAACCTTTCTTTGGCAGCCTGTTGAAAATGCATCAACTGAGTGGCGCACTCTGCTAAGCCACTGGCCCTGAACCTTTCAGGTCGTGGGTTCGAATCCACTGTGGCACAAGCCCAGACCGCAAGAGGTACTGTGGCCTGAAGTGGTGCAAAAGTTGCTTCTGTTCCAGACGTTGGATTTTCCATGTGTGTTCATCTTGAATCAGAAATGTGTTTTTGTTCATTCTCATCTGAACTTCTTTTATTTTTTGAACTTCTGTACTTCTGAACCTATCTGTTTTTTTAATGTGCATTATATTTGTGCTGTTTTTGTTCTTCCTGCACTGCACTGTGCTACAGCCCCATCAGGGGCTTGGCCCCGCAGTACTGCTTGCAGTCCTAGTTGAAATTTAAGTTGTAGTTCTAATTGCAAAACACAAAAAGACATAAACTGGCTCGAAAAAGCTAGAGGGGCTTTCACTTCAGACTAAACAAGGTCTGGAAATCTAGGCAATACAGCATCACAAATTATGTCTGTACAACAGCTTTGTCAATACAGTCTTGCTGTATGGCTCAGAATGTTGGTGAGCTACTAAAGGTGACATGAACAAGATCAGCACCTTCCACAATGGATGCCTTAGGAGGATATGTCACATATACTGGCCTATGAAGATCAACAATGAAGATCTGTACAAGAGAACAAAGAGCCATAGCGTAGTCATTGAGACCAAACGCCATCACATCCAATGGTTTATACATGTCCTCAGAATGGACCAGGACTGAATTCCAAAGATTGCCTTGAGATGGACACCAACGGGCACAAGAAAATAAGGGCGACCAAAAACAACGTGGAGATGTACAGTGATGGCAGAACTGAAGGAGATGGGACAGTATGCTGTCACAGTACGCTGCAAATAATCAAGCCAAGTGGAAACAAATCGTTGATGCCTTACGTCCCACTAGGGACGAAGCTTCTTGATTTAAAGCAGTCTATTCTATAAAGTGGTATACTGTACAAATAAACGTTTTGTGACTCGACTGGAGTGCTGAATTGCAGAACTTGTTCAAACATATCAATATCGCTATGATCAGATGCTTTCTCATTTTTATTGTTGAGAATTTTTATAATTAAAATTATAAAATAGGACAATTTATGGCCCTTTTACAACACAAAGGAAAAATACAAAACTAGAAAGGCAAACACAGGAAACACCCTATAGATGAATAGGGAAAATGAACTAATATTAACAAGGTGCTGGGGTCAAGATATTAGGCAGACGAACACATGGCACAAAGAAACAAACATGACAGAAACCATATGCTGACAACAGCCATGATAATACAAGAACACATGGCCAGTGAACACAATCACAGGCCAGGCACTCAACAAAGCACATAAGGCTAGACAAGACCGCATGGAGGAAACAAACCCCCAGACCATGTGCTCACAATGAACAAGACACAGAGACACATGGCCAGTGAACAAGACCAAAAGTTATACACTCAAAACAAAACACAACACAACACAAGAGCACATGAAACGGGGACAAAGAATTCCCACCATTTGGTCACAGCAAATGATAAAAATTGGAGAATGAGCATCCAAAGTTTAAGGATCCAGACAGCAACCTTCAAACACACACACACCACACCACATGATTGTCAGGATCTTCAGCAAACTAAAAACAAGACCAACCTGGGTGACAGGACACAACATTACACTGTGTCTACACCAAACGAGTCAGTTGTCAGGTCATGCCGCAACAGCTTGAGGCTGTCTACACTGGACACGACAAATTCACCATTGCAAATCATTTGAACTTTGTGTCAGTACGTCATAAATAGAACGAGGCCGTATCCAGTGTAGACATCATCATTGATTATAAAGGGTTCTACAGTATTTTGCCGCGTTGCACCGCATGTGTCAGGTGTAGACACGGTGTTAGGCAGAACTGTACATATAACACTGTTTGAGGATTTACAGTGCAGCAGTTTAACATAATCAGTACAAGCATTTTCTAAAGCATTGGCAATTTGTTAAATTGTGAAATTGCTTTTATGATGTGCATAAGTAACTAGATGGTGTGGAGGTTAAACAATAGTTTTGAGAATTTCAATTGTGATCTGAGAAATGTACCAAAGCGACTGCGAAAAACTGAATGATCAAATATCAAACATGCTTAACTTAACGAAGTGTTGATGGTGAGGCGGGATTAAGTGGTCAGAGAAAATTTGACTTTGACTTCCTCTGCTTGATGTGGGAAGTTTTTTTTTTCTTCCTGTCTTTGCTTCAGAGCTGCAGTAGATTCTTCAATGTTGTGTGGTGAGAAGCAGATTCATTTTGAAACATTTTATTCACTGCAGCAACATGAAGATAATTCAGCTTCAGCTCTGTGAGTTTATTACATGATAATATATTTGCATGCTTTGTAAATGTTTTAAAATTCTAATTTTATATTAAGCATTCTGGGGGTTTTACGTGGGTAATGTTATTTTTTATTTTTTTTATCTTATAGATGTATTAATCTGTTGTCAGTATGGAGTGGCAGATCTACAAACTGATCTGGGATCGAATGTGAGCATAAACTGTGATCTTGATGAAAATGAGGTTTATTGGATTTTACTGAAAACAGCAGATCCTCCAACAGTGATTCTACGATCAATGTCAGCTACAAAATCACCTTTTTACTTGAATAATACATTCAGAAAGAAATATTCAGTGCAGTTTAAACATCGTCTGGTTATTAATAATGTGACTGCTGATGAATTAGGAGTTTATTACTGTATGAACACACGCACACCTCCAAAACTCAGCAACAGCACCAGAATATACTTCAATGGTAAGTTCAACTATTCCTTTAGTGATTAAGGTATATTTATGATCACTGCTTATACTAACTTCTTATATTTTTAAATAATGTGATATTCATAAATTACAATACACTGCCTGACCAAAAAAAAAAAAAAAAGTGCTGTCTGGATTGACATAAGCAACTTCGTGAGATTTTAGGATTAGATTACTGTTGCAGTGATTAATGTGTTTCTGGCATGTTGCCATATTGGCAACAATTATTTTAACGCTAACTGATGCATAGCTTTACATTTCTTAAACAACCATGACAGATAACGTACACATACATAACGTACATTAACATATTCCAGGATGACAATGTCAATGTCAAGATTTATGAGGTTTAAATTGGGAAAAATTGGCCAACACAGAGTCCTAAAATGAACCCTATTGAAAGTCTTTGGGATGTGCTGTAGTTAACTTTACATGGCCTGTCCAAAACGCACTCTAATATTTAACTGGATCACCTTAACGTTGTAATAACATTGTGCTTTTGTTGTGGCATTGTTTTGACAATATGCAACATCACAGCATTTATTTCCATCAGTTGCATTTATTTTTGCAGAGATTTTATATTGACAATGAGAGAGTTGAACCACTCTGTAAAGTCGACTCCAGCACATCCTAAAGACTTTCAAGGGTTAAACTCAGGACTCTGTGGTGGCCAATTCATACATGAAAATTATTCCTCATGCTCACTGAACCACTATTTCACAATTTGGGTCCAAAGACTCTTGGTATTGTCATCCTGGAATATGGACATGGGTACATCTTCCGATATAGTTGTTTGAGAAGTAAAAAGCATGCCAGAAACATGTTAATCACTGCAAAAAATGACTCAAACATAAAACCTTAAGTATTTGCTTATTGAAGTATAAACTTTAAGTGTTTCCAGTATAAATTATCAGTATTTTCAGTGATACAAATATGTAGCCTAACAATAGCATTTTTACAGTAACAGACTTTGGACACTTTTATTACAGAATCAACTCAACTAACTGTTGTAACTGAGTGTCACAATCATACAGTGACTGAGTATTTCGAGCAGAATCAGACACAATGGAAGATTATTATCATCATATTTGGACTGATGAATGGGCTTCTGGTTATTGTGGTGGTCGGTGAGATATTTTTCTCCATTTACTCCATTGTCAGCTGAAGTTAATTAAATATGTAAATATTCTTCATTTAGGCTTTTGACTGTTTCATTATTATTGTGCCATTTATGTGATATACATATAAATATTGAATATGAAACCATTTTTAGGACTGGTAAAGGTTTTTGTTGTTGGAAACAGAAGGTCAGCAGAACAATCAGAACAACTTAACGCTGATCTACAGCAGATGCAAGTTATGGAACCGCATCAGGACCAATTACATGTAAGAATATGTGAAAACATTATAAATAAAATTCATTTCTGTCTTGATAATTATTGAGGATTCTTGCTGGTATGTACAATTGCATTCTATAACACTTCATTTTGGGTTCATTTTTTGATTCATGCTAATATTGCTCTTTCAGTACGCCACGGTGGACTTTTCCAAGCTGCGTAGAAATATTCGGTCCAGCCAAATCAACAGCACCTATGCTGCTCTAAGCCTGCCGAAGTCATGAATGCATGAGTATGATTGATTTTATACTTCTTTTGTTCACATTTTCAAGATGTTCAACTCTGAAATGGTGAGTCTGAATCTGGCGTAAGTTCAGAAAAAAAATACTGTAAAAATGTCAAATATTTTAAAGTCGACTAGATTTAATGTTAGTAGTATTTCAATCTGCTTTCTAAAGACTGGTTGGAAGTAATGAGATCACAATTATTTTACTGAATTGACAGTTACAGTTTTGTATTTCTTTCTATGTATATATCTGAGAGTACTCTAATAATTAGTAGAAAATATTACCTGGAAAATATTAAGTAGACACTTTTTCTTTCACTCCATAATTGTTGTTTGAATGTTTTATACATAAAAATATGTACCAGACTTTGTATTTAGTGGGTCTTGTAATAGAGTCGTTATATTTGCGAGTCAGCGGCATTAAAAACTTTGAAAACCCCTGCTTCTCTTTGAAATAGCTGTCGTAAGCCATATCTGGTGGAAACTTTTGTAAGTGGTTGTAGATGCTAATATATGTATGAGAGGGGATGGAGAGTGTGCACAATATTTATTTTTTTGTGAAGCCTGCAGTTGTGTTTTCAGTGCTGTTGGACTGAGAAGAGATTCATTTTTATAAGATACAAAGGACTGTTTATTTTGTCAGAATAGTTTAATTAATACCTGTATAAATGAATCTGTATTTAAAAAAATAAACATAATCAGTTAAATGCTTATAATGTGGTTAGGTATGTTAGTGTGAAATGTTGTGGCTAGTCAACCTACTTTTCTCGAACTCAGCACTCAGGGCTTTTTTTTTTTTTTTTGCCTTTGTGTTTTAACTAAATGTAAGTGCGAAGTGTTTGTCTGCTGGGCTTTTTTAATTTATATTTTGAGAAAATATCTGTGAGTATATTTTGGTATTCAAATAGGAATCAGAAATAAAACGTGTTGTGTTTGCAAGTAAACGGCAAAAATATTTTCTAGATGGAAGAATGTTATTCTTTTACTTCAAATGTACTTATTTTGTAGTTTTATATTGACGTGACTGCCTTTAATACCTTATATTATTATATCGACATTAAATTAAGTTAGTTTCACAATACATAAATAGTATATAATTATAAAATAATGATATTTATAACACACTACAACTTGGTCTGAAATTACATTTATTTTATTTATTTGTTTTACTTTCTTTTTTTATCTTTCTCTTTCTCTCTTTCCCATATTTTGTATGTATTTGGTGTATTTTGAGTATGTGAAGCACCATGAAAGTCTGAACTAATTGCCCCAATGGGATTAATAAAACTCTAAATTAAAACTAAAAACTAAAATTAACTATGAGAAACACCCCCGAGAACACGGTTGAGCCTTATAGTTAACCTACAAATATATGTCTTTGTGTCTGTTTTTGAGTATGTCATTCTTAATATTCTACGAGAAAGTTGTTTAGCTGGTTATACATACTTTGCAATTTGTTAAGTAAAAAAAATAACACTGTGAAGTGTTATTTTCAACTAAACTCATCTGAAGTGCTAAACCAAAACCAGAAACATGTTCCACTGGGTTTGGCACTTGACAACCATCAACCAACGACTCTCACCTTTGTCTACAGAGGAGGTTTAACTGTGAAACGAGTGCAGTGTTTTTCCAACACCTTCATGTTTATAAAGTTCTCACAGTCTTCTTAACCTCAAATGGAAAGTATGTCTGCTTTGTTTGTTTACTAGACCCACACAATGCCCAATTAGCACTT
>NW_015650028.1:0-932 GCF_001515625.1 Sinocyclocheilus rhinocerous | reverse complement strand
GTAATGTCAAAATGAAGAAAGAAAATTAATAACACATAAAACAGATTTCCAGAATTATGGTACACTTTGGTATTTGATGACTATTAGACAATGTTACATTTTACAAAACTATTGTCTCGCATAGAATTATTTTATTTTATAATTATTGAATATTTCGAATTATTAATATTACATTAAATAATTATTTATATTACATACTTTTTTATTTTTACCTTACATTTTTTTTGTGAAATCATAATGCCCTGATTAAATTAAATATGATATTTAATATATTTAATATTTAATAATTATTTTAACTCAGCCCTCGGGGCTTTTTTTTTTTTTTTTTGTGTGTGTGTTTTAACTAAATGTAAGTGCGAAGTGTTTGTCTGCTGGGCTTTTTTAATTTATATTTTGAGAAAATATCTGTGAGTATATTTTGGTATTCAAATAGGAATCAGAAATAAAACGTGTTGTGTTTGCAAACGGCAAAAACTTTTTTTTTTTTTTTTGCCTTTGTGTTTTAACTAAATGTAAGTGCGAAGTGTTTGTCTGCTGGGCTTTTTTAATTTATATTTTGAGAAAATATCTGTGAGTATATTTTGGTATTCAAATAGGAATCAGAAATAAAACGTGTTGTGTTTGCAAGTAAACGGCAAAAATATTTTCTAGATGGAAGAATGTTATTCTTTTACTTCAAATGTACTTATTTTGTAGTTTTATATTGACGTGACTGCCTTTAATACCTTATATTATTATATCGACATTAAATTAAGTTAGTTTCACAATACATAAATAGTATATAATTATAAAATAATGATATTTATAACACACTACAACTTGGTCTGAAATTACATTTATTTTATTTATTTGTTTTACTTTCTTTTTTTATCTTTCTCTTTCTCTCTTTCCCATATTTTGTATGTATTTGGTGTATTTTGAGTATGTGAAGC
>NW_015650027.1:1178505-1191960 GCF_001515625.1 Sinocyclocheilus rhinocerous | reverse complement strand
TGCTCGCCATGGTTCTGGCCCGCACTCCCCTCAGCATGGCGGCATCTCAAACATAAACATTAAAGAAGGAATATTCAGTGGCTTTTTCCAGTCAAGGCTTCAAGCTACTTGCCTATATTGAGTGACACAAATGATAACTAGCCCCTAAAGTTGCCCAAAAACATATTAAACCATACAAAAAATATAACAAGTTTAAAATTTTAAGTATTTATTGATCCCCAAGGGGAGAAGGTAATGGAAACTTGCAAAACGTCTCAGGTTACTTATGTAACCATTGTTCCCTGAGTAGGGAACGAGACCCTGCGTCCTCTAGGTTTCTTGCCATGCTGCGGATGCAAGCTTCAGACGAAGAAGTGAATGATGTGTAGCTCCCGGCGCTTATTTATACTATAGTCGCACCGGTAGTGACGTCATGGGCTGTCGCCGGCCAACGTGTTATTGGTGTTTTTTCAATGTATGCTTCAGACACGGGTCACGACGAGGCGTTCCCCATAGCGACCCCTAGAGGACGCAGTGTCTCGTTCCCTACTCAGGGAACCATGGTTACATAAGTAACCTGAGACGTTTTGTTTTAGTGTAGTTTAGTGTAGTTTAGTTTAGTGTGGTTTGGTTTAGTTTACTTTAGTTTTGTGTGGTTTGGTTTAGTTTAGTTTGGTGTGTTTTTTAGTGTGTTTTGGTTTGGTTTAGTTTAGTTTGGTGTGTTTTTTTAGTGTGGTTTGGTTTAGTTTAGTTTAGTTTGGTGTGTTTTTTAGTGTGTTTTGGTTTGTTTAGTTTAGTGTGGTTTGGTTTAGTTTAGTTTGGTGTGTTTTTTAGTGTGTTTTGGTTTGGTTTAGTTTAGTGATATGGAATACTATTTTCTAGAGCACTCTATCATTCTGTATGGTCATAACTCATCATTGATACTTCTAAAACTTCCCACTAAGCCCTTTTCCATAATTTTGGTGCATTTACATATTAATGAGTTTTACAAGTAACAAGCTGTAATTTGGATCGGAGCTGATAGGGATCTGTCACAGTTTTTGGCACGTCTTAAAAGTGAACAGAGGAGATTCTGGCCCGAGTTATTATTATAAGTCCACCTGTTTTGCTCTCATTCACTTTCAACTTGTGATATGTGATGGTGGATGGTGCAAATGCAGGTCTTTTGACCTAGCAATGTTTTATTAACCACTCAGAACCCACTATTGCAATTTTGTACATGTGTATTTGCCACTCACATTAGTCATTTAGAGCCTTTTGGAAATGTATAAGCAGTTATACACTGTGCAATTTTCACCAGATCTTGACAGGTTGGCGCTCATATTGGTTTGAGTCCAGCTTGCAACCCAATTATTTCCTGTCTCTTCTTCATTTTATCATGCTAAAAAAGCCCAAAAACATGCCTGTTTCCAATCCACCAGCTGCTTTTTTCCATAGATCACCAGCTACCAACAGTGAGCACAAGTCAAATGCGGTTTACTCTGTAGCCTGGTATACATTTCACCATGACAAAATGTCATGGGTATTAGCTTACTCCTGCTTTTATTTATTTCCGTAGGGAGTTCAATAATGCATAAAACCCACAAACAGACTTTTCTACAGCTGTTTGATGGTGAATATTACTGCCCTTCAAAAGCACTCCACATAAAGCAAGCTTGCTGATTGTCCTCTTCAGGCCTCTGTACTGAGAGCTCATTCAGTCTAGTACACAAACAAATCAATCAACAGATACTCTGTGTGTGAGTGTCTGAATGCTTCTGCAGATGTTTACACAATGCAAAGCAATACAAAGTACTTAATACATATGCATACACTTCTAAATATCTATATGTGAGAGTTTTTTTACAGTCACGCAATCTGACTTTGTTTTGCCGTTTATTTTGAAGTCTGACAGGATTTTTGATGTTGTGACTCCGAGGTGGGTTTCCTGTGTGAGGAATGAGTTTGCACAAACAGCCTGTTCCCCATCCGCTCCGACACAACCGTAACAGAGTCTGAGACTCACTTGTTTCACATACTTCACCTCAAGGCTTCTGTAACCCCTCATTCTCTTAGTACTGTGTAATAACTCTGTATGCAGATTTTTCTTTAACTTTGGACACTTGTGGCCCTGTACATTTCAGTAATGTTTTTTTCTCTCTGAACCATCAGTTTTTGAGTAATTTCTCTTTTATTTCTGTCATGTATTGCATGTAATAGTATTATGTGATGTAAATTAGTTTTTAAACATTATAGAAAACAAATTGATATGGCTAATTTCATACTTTTTTGTGTTTTAGATGTGCAATTGTTTAGATTGATTTGAAATGAAAAATATGTATATTAATAAATAATAAATAAATAGGTAAATATTAGTAATTGAAAATAAGTTAAATTTAAGATTATTGTTTTTCATTTACATTTTATGATATTTGATCTAAAACATGGGCTGCAATATAACAAAGAGTGAAAAATTTAAGGGGGTCTGAATACTTTCCGTACCCACTGTATGTATATATATATATATATACACGCACACACACATACACTCAGGGGAAAAGTGTATCATTGTTTAGACAGAATTTGTATACAAATTGCAAAAAATTATATGTTTTATGATTATTTCACTCTTTGTTTAGATTATCATAATTTTTTTATGTAATATTCTTTATCATAGATTCATATTTTAAACTGAAAATTGAGAGCCTGTGGACAAGGGTAAAACATATTAAAAAAATGAATTTGAAAATGGCAAAATTAAATTATGAAGGTTCATATTTTCTGACCTATACATTTATTACACTTATTTTCATACCCTAAAATGTCTTAAAATAAGTGTTGCTTAATCTTTGTCCATGTAATGTCCTGTATTGATTTTTATTTATTTATTTATTTTAATTTAAGTGTCCTACATAGTGTCCCAAGTTGAAATAAACTTTTTATTTATTAAATTTGGGGTGTGAAAAAGCTTAAAGATCACAACAGTTAGGATATAAAAGTTTCTGTCTTGCTGTACCTCCTCTGACCTGAAGGTGGTAGCAGCTGCAACATTTTAATGAAATGTAAACTAAGAAAATGGACCCTAAAATATCCCAGCCTGAGAAGGAGTGTGTCTTTTTTCTTCTTTCAGTTTTCTTTTTCAAAGGTTTTCCTGTGACCTAACGTCATCGTCTGGTAGGCTTTAGGTTAAGATAGTTAATAAAGCCTCTCAGACCAGGATGACCACATTTCATGGATTCAGAGGGATGGTGTTTTTTAATATGAATACGAATACATCTTTTTTTTTTCTAAAGAACCTGCTTAATCGTGCTTTATTTTACAGTTGCCTAATTATTTAGCCAACCCTAAAATTGACTTTTTTGCCACACGTAGCCGGACTGAGGTTTGTTTGATTTTTGAAGTGAAGCATGTTGATATTTTTGATACCAAATGGAGGGGAAGAGAGGAAGGAATGGAGAGATTGAAGTGAATGGATTACATTAGTTCTTTCCCCACTCGACCGAATGATACGCATTGGGCCTGTTAACATTACAATCATCAGCTCGTTTTCCACACACTTGTTGGGTTGGATTATGTTATGCGTGTGTGTGTGTGCGCGCAGTTGTGTTTATATGTGTGTGTGTGTGTATATGGCCATACAGCCTTAAATAGAGCACTTTGACTCATGACAGCCTTTAAGACTGCATTTAGGAACAAACCCATAGCTTCTTTCTCACTCTCCCATACACACACACACACACACACACACACACACACACACACAAACGTAAACCTCCTGCTGCTATTTTGTTTTTCCTCCCCCTGTAAATTTGATCGGCAATGTGAGTAAATTATTTTAATTGGAAGCTAGTCGGCGTAAGTATTAATCTGGATAATGAATGGTGCTATTTATTTAGCAAAAACTACCCAGAGCTTTTCTGTCTTATTGATGTCTGTTATTAGTACGTTTTGTAATAGCAAATTTATTTGGAAGTTAAAGTGTGGGGACAATTTTAGAGAGGAGATTAAATTTAGGTAATGTGAGAAGCAGGTGTTTACGGGGCGGGAGGGAGTTTTTGAACAATCTTTAGAGAGTGTGTAATTAGGTTTTATAATTGAAATGCCAATGTCATTTATCAAACAAATGAGTTATGCTTTTTTTTTCTCTATGTTTTTCTACAATGACCAAATGAGGGGAGCCAAAAAAATAAAATAAATAAAAAATAACGCTCACGTAGAGCTTCAAAAGCATCTGGCAAAACAAAAGCTTTTTGCAAATCCTACATAAAGAGGGATGGATATTTGCAATACCATTATCTGACCATTCTGAAAATGGATTTTGGGAATGATATTGGCATTTTTTCATCACATTTAGAAGATAATCGCATTATGCGTATATATAGACATATCTATATCTTTATATATTTTTTCTTGGATTGGATACATGCACAATAATACCATACAATTATGCAAATGCAATTGAACACCAGCAGTGTATATTAACAAACTCTCATACACACGTTTTAAGGGATGACCCTTAGGATAGATGAATAAAAGTAGTTCTATGTAATTTGAGAGATGGCTTCAGCCAAGATAATCCTGAACAGATGATCATTTTGCTGGCAAATTTGATTGATAGAGGCAAAGAGCGGGAGAATTAGAGAGAGAGAAAGGTGGCCTGAGATTTTTAGGAAGATTTAAAAGCAGTACACACACATGTCATCTCCCTGCTGAGGGGACACTCTCTCCGTTTCTTGTTGTCGTACCCCTCTTCCTCTCTCTCGTGGTCCCTCCATCCCCCCCTCACCCTCGGTGCCCTTTTAGTTGTTTCATTTTCACTCATCCTCTTGTTTTTCCTCTCTCTCTTTCTCTCTCAAGAGTGTTGGCAGTATAATCCTCAGTTTCAGGCCGTGTTGCCACAGAAACATCAATAATATTCCTGCTCAACAACATCTTAGTGCATTAAAGTGGTCATATGGAGTACACCTCTCTCCCTCACCTACTCTCACCCTATGTCGTGTGCATTTTTGGCCCTTTTTTTAGTTCCCTGTATTGCTTTTCCTGTAATTCCTGGGCAGAAATAGCGTGTTGTGTGTGGACTTGGGAACAAAGGATGAGACTGAAGGATTGTTAGTGTGCTTAGAGCTTTCCCCATCCTTCATTATCCGGAGCCTCGCACACTCTCGCCTCAGGTTAAAGGATGCAAGATCAGGGTACAAAGACTTTGACGCCGGTCAGGTCATTTGACACAGGAAGCTAATTGAATTTCATGTAGTATACAGTTCCATTCTTTACTGTAATGAAATCAATGTAATGAAATATATATTTATATTTATATATATATATATATATTTATATATGATTTTTTACTCTGTGAGAAGTTGGAACCATGGAACCATAAGTAGCCTAAACAAAACAAAAGAACCAACAACTACATCTTGACTATCATTTATAAATTATACCGAAACTCAATGTTTGTTACATAAAGTTAATCATTAAAATTGTGTAACTGTTCCTGTCCTAGATATACTGTCCTATAAAAATAAATACAAAAATGGCAAAAATAAATCTAAAAAAAAAAAACTTAATGTTGTTTCATTTTCACTCATCCTCTTGTTTTTCCTCTCTCTCTTTCTCTCTCAAGAGTGTTGGCAGTATAATCCTCAGTTTCAGGCCGTGTTGCCACAGAAACATCAATAATATTCCTGCTCAACAACATCTTAGTGCATTAAAGTGGTCATATGGAGTACACCTCTCTCCCTCACCTACTCTCACCCTATGTCGTGTGCATTTTTGGCCCTTTTTTTAGTTCCCTGTATTGCTTTTCCTGTAATTCCTGGGCAGAAATAGCGTGTTGTGTGTGGACTTGGGAACAAAGGATGAGACTGAAGGATTGTTAGTGTGCTTAGAGCTTTCCCCATCCTTCATTATCCGGAGCCTCGCACACTCTCGCCTCAGGTTAAAGGATGCAAGATCAGGGTACAAAGACTTTGACGCCGGTCTAAAAAAAAAAAAAAAGTAACTATACTCTTGTTGTCTATAAGCTATTTCGTACATCACACTTATAAAATTATAGAAATATAGCATGTGAAATTAAACTAACTGGCAAAGATATGATATTATAGATATTTATTATCTATATTATCTATCAATGTTTCCATGATGTTTCAATTTGACAATTTGTTTCCCACTCGCATTACAATCAAAATGGAATAACATTTTATCTTATTTTTTCTATTGATATTGTCTTATCCTTATCATTTTCTTGCCACATTGCCATGGATATGTTTCATTCATAAATGTGTCAATTACAGTAGTTATGTTTTATATTTTTTCTTTAAAATTTCATTGAGACTATTAATCAGACGTAATATCAAAAACCTTGATTTTTAACATTTCTTTCTTGTCTCATTATTTGATTGAGCTGTCAAAGGTTAAGACATTTTTACACAAATAGGATTAAAAAAGGAAAAATTATTAAAAGGATTAATATTTTCATTTCTGTAATTACACCACTGCTGAATTAAGCATGCAACTTAGTGAGATCATGTGACAGCAATGTAGAAAACTACTGTATGAAGCATACTGTATGTCTTTGCATGCTATATACTGTTTCACGTACTGTTTGCATACTATGTAAATACCGTGCAGTGGTCAGTAAGCAGAGAATTCCCTTAGTATTCCCTTCCAAACCGACTAACCTGTGTGTGTGTGTGTGTGTGTGTGTGTGTTTGTGTTTGTATGCACCTGTCGGCACTACGCACAAGCCAAATTTATTTGAGCAGTGTTATAGTAACTACAGTATCTTCAGGCATATTGGCCTGCTCAACCGTGGCTTTGTCTCTGTGTGGGGTTAAGTGTGTGTGTGTGTGTGTGTGTGTTCCCTCTCACAAGCGATTGCACTATTTGCACCCTGGAATTCAGAATATATTTGTGGATCACGCACATTTGTTGCCCTCAACTACTCAGACTCCAAATCACAATTCATACAAACACACTCCCTCCTCCTCAGCATTCAGCACCCAGAGTGTGTGTGTGTGTGTTTGCATACCAGTTTTGTGGAAAGCATTCTCACCGCACACACACACACTGGGGATGTCATCATCACAGCAGCCAAATTATTCTGATTGACCGTCTGATTTCCTGATAGAAGGGCTTCAGTCGTTAACAGAGGCAGGGGTCCCGCACTCCTAGTTCAACTTTAATCAAATGATTTGATTTTGCCTTTTATTATCTCTCCCGAGTGCTAAAATATCACCGGTGGTGGGCTTTTCAACTGCTGATGAGACCAGCCTCTCTGTGTTAGACTCTAGAAAGTACAGATGAGGGCTAGAGGGGACCAGAGCCCACTTCCTGTTATAGTGCAGCTTGAACCAACCAAAGTCAGAGGACTGTCTGGACCTTAATTTTCAATTTCTGACATAAAGTCTCTTCCTTATGTGGTATATTCTGGTCAAAAGCCGCCCACTTATATAGTAAGACATCATCATACCTACTGGAGAAGTGACCAAACACAGTTTTTGTTTTTATGCGCCGTTTATGGTCTTATTTGAAATATACACTATCGTTCAAAATTTGAAGGAGTGAGATTTTTTCCCCCCAAAATTAATATACTTTTTTTTTTTTCAGCAAGGATGCCTTAAATAAATGCAGAGTGACAGTAAATACATTTGTAATGTTACAAAATATTTTTATTTTAAATAAATGCTGTTCTTTTGAAATTTCTGTTCAGTGAAGAATTTGGAGAAAAAGATGTATCACAGTTTCTACAAAAATATTAAGCAGCACAACTGTTTTCAACATTGAAAATACGAAATGTTTCTTGAGCAGCAAATCAGCATTCACGAAACAAAACAAAACAAAACTGAAAGAGAAATGTATCATTTTCTGTAAAAAAAATATTAAGCAGCACAACTGTTTTCAACATTTTGCCTTAAAGCCAGCACCGGCTGCCCCGTGTTTGCCTGGCCGGATAGAAAGGACTGCAGTGAACTAAACATGCCATGGGTCGTGCAGATGTCACTTCCTATTAGCAAGCACAGATTGCTACCCATGTCACAGAGGTCACACACCTTTCCCTGCTTTTGTGTGTGTATGTCTTTGCACGTGCATGAGGTGTCTCACAGCTAAGTACGATCATACTGATTCTCTGTTCAGTCTAAGTTTTATTATATTCAGTGTGCCTTTTCCAGGTTTAGGTGTTGTGAATTAGCGGTCATATAACTGTTGACTTTAATTGGACAAAGTAACTGAGCTTGGCACCCACACAAGCACACCCACACACACTTGAATGTGGACATACTGAGCCTCTCTCACACATGCAAAAACCTAGTGTGCATCTTACCTAGATAGTGTTTTAAGGCACCATAGGCAAAATTCTGACGTAATAGGTAGGCAGCAAGGTTATACTGCTTTTTTTGGCTAGAACGTGGCAACCGAGAATCCCAGAATGCATTGTAACAATGACAGTAAATGTCAGCCACACTTCCGTGTTCAAAAAAGCAGTGTAGATATTGTAAAATAACTTCCGCTGTAACCTGTATGAATGCCAAAGCCCATAGCACAGGATTGTTGTGATTTACTGATGTACAGTTCATCACAGATTTTTCATCAAAACATATTAACCACAGTTTGCAATCATTAATCGGGCATGATGAAATGAATAAAAATGTTGTCATGTTATTCTGACACATATTTCATAATTAAATAAGAGCGTACAAGCCTGCTGTATGTGTGGGGGTACAATACTTCAGTGTCAGACCAGCTTTTTAATAAATAGAATACAAACAGCATGTCACATTAAAAAGCAATAAAATCGGACAAGGATATACATCTAATAAAACATTAACTTACACTGTACAAATTAAACAATAATGTTAGCATTGCATATGTTATTATTAAACGCAATAGAACATTAAACTTTTAGCGCCACTTACCGGACATTTCATTTCTGAACTGCCAAAATATGCACAACAACCATCATGATAAAACGTTCCCAGATTCACATTCATCTGTTTTGGATAAAACTGAATGTGCTTTTAGCACAACTCACTGGACAGCTCACTGTGAAAGTGTCGCAAAACATGCAAGACGTAACATAATATAATTTTGCAGAAGTATTGCCAGTTTTTCCAATGAGCCTGGGTTGTTAAATTTAGTCACTTAAAAGGTTGCATTTCAGTGATGCTGCATAGGTGGTAGGCAGCAATGCAGCACACTAGGTTTTGGAACAGAGCCATAGTTTGTGTGCCAGTCAGACTGATTTACCCCTTCAGCAACTCTGTTTTGAAAAACAGATCTCAGATAGCAATAGCAGGGGAGAGCTTTGAATTAGTCATGACTGTGGACTTTTAGAGTGCTACCGTTTTAGGATTGTGCGTGTGGCCTGCACAGTAATCCTCTCCTCTCTGCCCCCTCTCTCTTTCCCTCCACCTTGTTCTGTATCATCGTAGCATGCTTGCTGAATAATTGCAGTGAGGGGACTTTTCAATGCATTCGTGATTGGCTCTCTGGGGCAGTACGCAGTAGGCTAGGGTGAGTGTGTTCTCTGCTCTTCTTCCCAAAGCCTGTTTCTCCTCTTCTAATGCAGTCCAGCTTGACTCCTGCAGACATTAACACATGAATACTTGACTATTGCGAACTTGTTCATGCCCTTCTCTGATGCTTTGTAGCCTTGTAGTCTAAATTTCTGATGTTCTCTTACAAATACACACGTTAAAATGGCAATCCACAACCTTTTTGACCCATTGCGTCATGTGTATAAAGATGCATTACCTCACCTATGTTTTTTAAGACAAAATAGTCATCAGTGATGTGTGAATGTATGTCAGTGTGTTTATCCATTTGATGGATAAAAGTGTCTGCTATAATTAGTGGTTTTGGCACTGACTTGGTTCTGAATGAGTCTAAATGAGGTGTCTGACCAGTGATTGCAGAAAGTAGCTATAGCTTTATCTGTTGATTCAAACGATTCCGTATTTAATACATGCTTGTGTCCTATACTTTCCAGTGTATAACTGAATATGGATCCTGTCCTCCACCAGCGCATTATGCGGAGTGTTGTGACATAAACAGTAGTGGGCCTACTGTTAATCAAGTGGGAGGAATCAGTAACATTTTTCAATTGTACCAGATCCTACACATCATCAAAACCCTGACAAACACACACTCACACGGTCTCATCCACCCTCATCCACTCACCAGCAAACACAACTCACACACTTCAACCTCCCACAGAATCCACTATGCAAATGTGTCCTCCAGCAACAAGCATGTTATATCCATATAATTTTATGTTGTGTGTCGCCGCAGATGGCAGTATGACAATATGGTGATCTAGCATGTTTCTAAACGGATGGTTGTGTAAAATTATCAATGTACAAAATCATAGGCATGAATTACCTAAATTATTATTGTACTAAATTTATATATTTCACAAGGGATTTAAAAAAAATTGGATCTACTGTATACTCCTCATTTGAATGGTAGTGTATATCAGTTAATATTGGATATTTAATTGTGCGTCTCAGTATCTTTCTAATCAACTAGTCAGTTGTTGCACAGCTAGTCGATTAATCAACCATTGTGACTCATCACAGGTACAATTCGGCCTTATAGACATCGTCAGAATGACTTTGTTCGAGCTCTAAATTGTAATATTTCGTGAGTTTAGTTTGTAACTAGATTTTTTAAACTACCAGTTTAGCCACCCTCCGAAAGGTATGCCATTAATTTAATACCCCATGCACCTTTCCTGGCGTCCTGCTAATGTGTATGAGTGAATCTGAGTGTCAGAGGGTGTTAGACACCTGCGCGGTGCACCAGCCCACACCAGCTGGTGTCTTTGTTAGGACTAAGTAGTCAATTAGATAACAACTGAATGAACACAAATGTGTTTGTGTGTGTTAGTAGTGTAAGAGGACATCTTTTACAAGCTGTTGTGCTTAAAAAAAGAAGAGCTAGTGCTTGTGCCTTTCAGAGACTACTTTTATGCTTAAGTATAAAAATCTGCGTAGTTTCCTGCTGTGGGTTTTATTAGCAAAAATGTTAGCATTTAACTTGGTTAACATGGCTCCATGTTCTTTTAATAACAAATAAGAGACTGCTACCACAGATTAGCATGCCGGGATAATCCTTCTACTTTTCTTTCGCATAAAGTTAGCTGGCTGGTTTTAGGTGTGTCTAAAAAAAAAAAAAATTAATTAATAGTTTTATTTAGCAAAGGCACATATTGATCAAAAGTAACAAAAGATGTTACAAAATAGTTCTGTTTCAAATAAATGCTGTTCTTTTCCAATTTGTCAGAGACGACCAGACGCTGCCTCTCCTGGTAGTCCCATTATCTGGGTTACCCAGCATTCAGCAGACAGGTGCTTCCCCTCCCTGTACCCAGTGACCAGGGAGGAGAGGACTTCTTTAGAGCAGGACTTCAATAGGTGGGATGCTGGGACAGCAGCAGGATAAGGAAGTCAGGAGGTTCACTAATTACAGTGGTGTGAGTGTGTGTGTGTGTGTTTGTGTATGTGTGTTTATTTTGTATGTGTGTGTGGCACTGACCACTGCACCAACTATAATATTGCATGTATTGATAGGTAACTCGGAAGAAATTGTTATATTTCTCAGTCATGTGTGGGTTATTTTTGTCTTGCTAACCTAACAGTTTTTGTATTTTAAATAAAGGGTATAAAATTGGCCATTTAAACGTTTAAATTATTTTGTTTGTATCATTTATGCACACTTTGAAAGAAATCTTTCATCTGTAGACATCTGAAGTGTAGACTGTTTGATTTGGTTATTTTGCTGTTAGGGTTATTTATGGTTCAATATTAGAGCAGTTATTAGAATTATTAAAAATATTGACAGACAGTTGATCAAGTTTTACATCCCCACTCCCCAGGCTCAAAAAGTAGATTCTGGTTATGAAATAAATGCATAAAAATTAGGGTGTTATTAGGGATGCACAATATATCAACGTCAATTATCACCTTTAAGATTATTATTTGAAAGATGATAATTTGAAATTTTTTTTTTCAAATTATTGGTGTTCGGTCAGTATGAGATATGTACCAACTGATATTAGAAATGTAATTGTTAATTATATTTTTTCACATTTTTATTTGCATTATTTACGTTATCTAATAGTCACTTTTAACCCATAATCTATAAACAAACGTATAATAAATGACTCTATTAAATGTAATATTTAGGAAATATATACTCAAATTTGTTAATGTTGTCCTTTTTTTTAGTAATCAGCCATTTCATTGCATAGAATTCCATAATTATCAGCTGAAAGTTTGTTATCGGTGCTTCCCTAAATTACAGTGTAGTGTAATAGATTAATAACATAATAGTAGATAAATTCTATATTATCAATGCATTGAAATTTTATTGCCAGATTTATGCAACATGGTCACTCACCTTAGGTATGAATGTGTTTAGTTGTTGGCGATCTTTGGCTTGTGTACAGTTTCATGCATTACACCATTATTACTGTATATATTGCGGTTTGTGACTTCATTTAAAAAAGGGAAACATTTTCCCATTCATTTTTTTTTCTGATGATATAAAACACTTGCTCTCGGTTGAGGCAGGGGGATAAATCCTGTGCATTAACAGACTCAAATTAATGAAATAATGTAACAGTGAGAAAATCTGGAAATATGCTTTGCAAATTTAAAAGCCTCCCCTGCCGACGTCTCTCTAAACGACCCTGACAAAGGTGTAACAATAGCTGGCAGTCACTGGAGACAAAGCATTTCATCAGTGGGGATACATCAGACGAGGCCCATGGGTAAAATCGACAATAAGCAGCTAATCTCCTAATCCACCCAAATTGTGCCCAACACCTTTCAATGATGATTGCACAGGAAGAGGGAATTATAATCTCCTGATGGGTTTTGACCAGGGATACAATATGGGGTAAAATGTGAGTGTTGTGATTGAATTAATTGCTCTTTGCACATGCTGGTGACTGACAGGAAACACACTGTATTCAAACGGTTTGAGTGAATTGATTAAATATTGTAATATGTAGAGTCACTAGAGCTCAGTAATAGAGGTGTCATTCTTTCTCTGCTAACACAACAGAGCCTTTTTAGTATGGGTGTAACGATTAATCGATATGGATCGATACATCGATATGATGTCTGACGATACGATGCATCGATGCCACGTGTAAAATATCGATATCTGTAGTATAAATAGGCACCTTTATTTTGGCACTGTCCACATTTTCACATAATGTCAGTCTATGCATTACTGCCAACGCTTGCATTCTCGCTCAAACTCACGTATCAGGACTCGATATAAGGACTGCCCGAAGGCACAAGGTGAGCATAAAAGACGCTCTGGATTGTTGGCGGAACAGTCGAGCGCTGTGTGAGAAGTTTTCTGCGCACACAATCTGAAGCGCACGCACACAGACAGCCGTGTCTACACCGCGCAAATACTAAATTGAGCTCTCTTCTGCTTTTTTGTGCATGGATGAATAAATACAGACAAAATTACATCAAAATG
>NW_015650027.1:1158666-1173819 GCF_001515625.1 Sinocyclocheilus rhinocerous | reverse complement strand
AAAACCTGAAAAGCACTGTTTATTGAACTTGTGTCTTTGTTCTATTGTATATATTTTCTGCTGTTGCTTGTAATTTGGTTATCTGTATAAAAGATTTTTAGCACTGAGCCCATAGTAGCAGCCAGAATTGTTTTTCCAATTGTTTATTTTCTTTATTAGTTAAAAAAAAAAGTGTAGGCCTTTTTTGTTGTTGTGAATGTCCCAATTGAGGTACAGGATGTGAAAATTTCAGATAAATGTTCATGTTATATATTTTGGTTGCATTTGTGAGTAAATAAAAATGTAGATGGTTGTTTAAAATAGGTATATATTATCATAATATCGATATATCGATCGATATACTCCTGTATCGAATCGAATCATAATTGTATCGTAGAATTTTTTTGAGGTATCGCCAAATATCGTATCGCTGGGTATGAGAATCGATATCGTATCGTATCGTGACGAACCATCCGATTTACACCCCTACTTTTTAGAGCATGTCCTTGTGTAATGAAACATGGATGCCTTTTGACTTTTGTAAATGCTGAAAACTAGGCTAATTTTTTAACCATTTATTTAAGATGTCAAGTCAAAGCTAGTCTGTTGTTATTTCTTTGCAAGGGAACAGATGTATAAGTAGTTTTGTATAAACCTTGGTGCAAACATTCATTATTTAAGGAATTAAACAGTTAAAGCACACTATTTGATAGCAAACACAGTGATGATAGTATATGCAAATAATAAATATATATAAAGGACAAATTATATAGACTATACATACAAACAATATAATGTAATTGTTCTTACAGTACCAATTCCACTAATAATTACTTGCAGAACTAATTCCATAGTGGTAACCATTCAGTGCACTATAGTGATTTCTTTAAGTAGAAATTAGAGCATAAATCACATGCTGCTGGTGTCTGTAACATTAAATTGATTGTGTGGCATTATTATATTAAATATTACTACCTGTATAATAGTATCTGGAGTGATGCAATAATGTAAAGATGACTAGTGCACATTAAAAGCCACATGAGTGACTGTAAGGGCAAGTCATTCATGTACAGTATGTGTGAGGGTTGTTGAGAAAATAAGACTGTTCCCGACCTGTACTGTAGTATATTTTTAGATACATACTGTACCAATGTTTAAGATTTTTTGAATACTTTATTTATTGGAGTTTAAGATTTTTTTAATGGTTTTAACAATTCCCTTATGCTTAAAACTAATCAGTGATTTCTTCTGTCTTTTTTTTTGTCATATTTATACTTGATGATAACTGGTGGTACTGAGGGGGACACAGAGGTTTGGGAAACACCAATGAAACAAACAAATTTTCAAAAATGTTGGTGGTTTTCAAACTGGTTTCATGTATTCATGTTCCAAACACACACCACTGCTTAGGTCAGATGGTGGCTATTGGGAAATCAACCTATGAATGGCTTACTTATAGTTGTCTAGACACAAAACACTGTGATAGGAAAGTATTTTGACAGAAAAAATGACATGCTTCACTTTTAAATTTGATATTTTCTAAATTCACCGCCTCAGTGCAGACATTGTCAATTTCCCACACAATACAACATGTAAAACAGGTTCCCACTTCTCTCTGAATGATTGCTACTCATCCTCGTATCTCAGCTTCATTTTCTCACCTGTGCGTTAACAAAATGTAGCCTACGCTTCAAAAAACAAGTTTACGCTTCCATGAAATGTTTATCTTTACGTCTGAATGTGTTTTGCTGTTTTCTCTCAGTAGTGAATACGGTTACCCAGTCGTCAAAAGGACACTTCCTGCCTGTCCTCTGAGCACATCCTGTGTCATACACCCTTATTGTTATACAGACATGTTGACAAGGCCTTCTCTCCCACTCCTCACACGACCTTCCACTGTCTGGCTGTATTTGTCAGCTCAAAGGAGCAAATTGTCTCCACTTCCAATGGCAGACAATAGACACCATAGGACGCAGACTCCCTCACAGACTGATCTTAGCATCTCACCAATGCTCTTGTCAACCAAATACAAATTAGTGATGCAAGCCTATGAGACTCTAATTCATTGGCACCACTATGAAGGTTTTTTCTCCACTGCCTCCATGCTCTTCCGTTGGCTGATATAACTATTTATGGGTGCTCTGTTTAGTGCCTGATTAGAAATAATAGATTTCTTAACTGTGTATTTAATTACAAACATAAGTTAATATCTTAAACGTATTACTAGTAATACGCAGTGTATTGGAATCATATCAGTTATTGAATGAGACATTTCTTTTAACATTGAAGATATATCGGCCAATATTGAATATTATTATTGGATTCGTTGTAATATTGGATTTAATCTTACATGTCTCCTATTTTTTACATTTTACATAATGTTTGCTGTGATCTCACGTTCACTTAAAGGTAATATTTAAAAACACTACTAATAGCACTTAAGTTTAGTCTTTAGCAAATCTCAAAATGAATATTATCTATACTGTACAATTTACTATAAATTTTATCTATTTATACTGTATTTTACAAATGTACTACTTGCAATCATCTAAGTTCAATCATCTAATGACAGCATCATTTTAAGTTTTAATCTTTAAAAACGCTTAAAAAATGAATAAAAACATATAAAAATTGTTATAATAATGTGATGCTAAATTCACTTGTAGCATCTAAAATGGTTGATTTTAGATTTTAGTCATTTATTTTTAATGTATTTTGTAAATTTTATGTTCACAAAAATATAGGTAACCCTTTAGTAAAAGAACCAATATTCTCACTATTAACTAGTTGCTTATTAGCATGCCTATTATTACCATATTAGCTGTTTATTAAAGCACATATTCTGCATGACCATATTCTACATCCCTAATACCCAAACTTAACAAGTACCTTACTAACTATTAATAAGCAGCAAATTAGGAGTTTATTGAGGCAAAAGTAGTTAATGGTTTGTTAATAGTGAGAATTGGACCTTAAAGTGTGACCAGAATATATTTAAGATATATTTCAAATTTTATATTTAAAACTTTATATCATGTTTATATTACAATTTTACCGTATACAGTAAAGTTCCATTTATTGGTTACCAATCATATCACAATTAGATAACATTTATTGGCTGTGTATGTGCCAGAATTTTTTACCTCTGTTTTGACCCTCATATACATATTACATTTCCAAAGCTGAAAATAGTCACACTGAATTCCCAACAATACAAATGTACCTTTTTTGTGTTTGTTGTCGGTTAGCAAACAAAACAAAACAGCCTAGCCTACTAGCTTAGCATAGGGCTAAAACTATTTCCATATGTTTTTGATCAGGCGCGAGCATATGATTCTGCAATGGCTTGACACCGGCCTTATAATCCTTCCGGTCTTTATTAAAAGATTAAAACGATTCAAATGGTATCTTTCCTCATACTCTTCCACTCAGACGACCAACATTAGTCATGTGATTGAACTTCCTGCTACGCTCTGATATTCTGATCAAAGAGTCGGAGTCGGGTTGAGGGGCGACATGGGTAACCTGCAGCTCTCAAAGGTAAATACTTCTCGCCTCCGCAATTGAAGAACGATCAGAGATCAAGCCTAGCGTAATGCTTCAAAGAGTTCACAGTGATGTTAATGGGCTCTGTGTGTGTGCGCACGTATGTGTCCATAGGAGGAATATGCGTGTCCGGTGCTCTTGCTGCCTGCTGTCAGCCTATTTCAGCCTGTACAATGCAGAGCTGAAATGGTTTGAGCGTATTCTGTGTGTGAGTGTGACCCAGACAGGCCCCGCATCGCAACCTCCATCTCCAGCTCTGATTGGGCTGCTTTGACAGCTGCAAACTCCTGCGTTTGTATGGACTCCTATCTATCTGGAGCTTCCAAATGGCTCTTTCTCTGTACAAAATGATCAGGGCAAAGCTAGGGACCTCATCCATTCTGTTGATGCCCTCTGCCAGAGCCTGAGTCGGCCCTTTGGACCCACATCCATTTGAAACAACCGTGCTTCTATTCATTTGGCCGTAATTGACCAGTTCTGGTTAGCCTTCCTCATGGCACGGGAACAAAAAGGGTTACAGGGTGTCTGAGGGGCAAATTTATTTTTCTTCCACCATGTAAGGGCCTTTTTGTATGACTACACATGCTCAATCGAGCTTTTTTTTTTAGCAGGCTCCTATCTGTGCCACACATTTCCAGCATCTGCCTACAGTTTGAATAGTGTGATTTATCTATGTGCCCGCTAGAGGCATTGGACGATAATATTCAGGCGAGAATGTTATGTGTGTGCGTGTGTAAGGTTACTCTCTCGTTCTGCAGGGCTCCATGTGCTTCGCCAGCCTGGTAGCGTGTCATCGGGTTGCGCGCCACACGCACTCTCTGTGGTTCTAATGACTCTGTAACTGCAGCGAGAGGTGAGGTGCAAAACCCCCAAACTATCGCTTTACCCTCCCGAGGCCCCGTGCCCTCCTGCCCATCTACTCGGATTCTCTCGCTCCCTCCCCTCCTCCTTCCCCTGAAACCCACTCCTCTCATTACTGTGTTAATGATGTGTTTACATCCCTGTATGTTATTAAAGGCTAACCTCAGAGCACTAATAATTGGGGCTCCCTTTCACACTTTCTCATCAGACCTCCTGTTTTTCGTCACACGCACACAAATAAATATACCCTTTCTGCTCCCATGGGAGGAAATGCGGTTAGAAAATATTTTTTTTCAGTTTTCATAATTATCAGTTGACGATATTTGGTATTGCTAACATAAAAAGTATATTTATATAAGTATATACAGTATACTGCTCAACAGAAACCTCAGATTTCACATGCATGTCTGCTGATTAAATATTTTGGATCATATGATTACTCTTTCAGCTTTAAAGCATTTTAAATACATTTCTCTAAATTTTGTGATTTCCTGGCAAATAAGTGAAGAAACGCAAGCAGATTCCGCCTTGGCCTGCTGATAGGTCAAAGGCTAACTGTATTAGTCTTCAAATTATTTTTTTGTATGTGCTGTATTATGCTTTCAGATATTGTATTATGTCAGGCTGATGATATGTAACATTTTAGAATTAAGTTCTGCATGGTAACATTAATGCAATAGTTCATATGAATTGCACAGTACATTTACAGGTTGTGAATGAGGCCTGAAACCAATCTAGAAATATCCAGATGCATGCGTTTTTTTTCCTGTTTACACGGTCAAAGAACATATCCGATCTGTGTCACATATGAGCAAAAAATCGGAATTGGGTCACTGTCATCGGGTTGCGCGCCACACGCACTCTCTGTGGTTCTAATGACTCTGTAACTGCAGCGAGAGGTGAGGTGCAAAACCCCCAAACTATCGCTTTACCCTCCCGAGGCCCCGTGCCCTCCTGCCCATCTACTCGGATTCTCTCGCTCCCTCCCCTCCTCCTTCCCCTGAAACCCACTCCTCTCATTACTGTGTTAATGATGTGTTTACATCCCTGTATGTTATTAAAGGCTAACCTCAGAGCACTAATAATTGGGGCTCCCTTTCACACTTTCTCATCAGACCTCCTGTTTTTCGTCACACGCACACAAATAAATATACCCTTTCTGCTCCCATGGGAGGAAATGCGGTTAGAAAATAATTTTTTTCAGTTTTCATAATTATCAGTTGACGATATTTGGTATTGCTAACATAAAAAGTATATTTATATAAGTATATACAGTATACTGCTCAACAGAAACCTCAGATTTCACATGCATGTCTGCTGATTAAATATTTTGGATCATATGATTACTCTTTCAGCTTTAACGCATTTTAAATACATTTCTCTAAATTTTGTGATTTCCTGGCAAATAAGTGCAGAAAATGTGAAGAAACGCAAGCAGATTCCGCCTTGGCCTGCTGATAGGTCAAAGGCTAAGTGTATTAGTCTTCAAATTATTTTTTTGTATGTGCTGTATTATGCTTTCAGATATTGTATTATGTCAGGCTGATGATATGTAACATTTTAGAATTAAGTTCTGCATGGTAACATTAATGCAATAGTTCATATGAATTGCACAGTACATTTACAGGTTGTGAATGAGGCCTGAAACCAATCTAGAAATATCCAGATGCATGCGTTTTTTTTCCTGTTTACACGGTCAAAGAACATATCCGATCTGTGTCACATATGAGCAAAAAATCGGAATTGGGTCACATTTAACTGACAGTGTAAACTAGGCCCAATATTTATATTTTATTTTATCTCAGTTTTACAGTATTTCAAAATAATGAAAATGTTTTTTTGTTTTTTTTTAGTTTTAATTTTTGTTGACAATAATAGTTAACTGCATAACGTTAATCAATGGCCAGATAGCTATCATAGGCAATGTTTTAGCAAACTCTTTCTTTGACCATATCTATTCTTGCATGTAATGTCCACTTTTCATGATCCAGTCAGATCTCAAGGGGAAAAACCAAAATTTTGTTCTTGCTGAATCTCCTGTTTCAATATCCTGTTTGTAAATGGCAATTCACATAGACTTTAAAAGATGTCATTGATCATGTCCTTCTATCAGTTTATTCACAGTCAGTGAGTATGTCATCTCAGAATAACACAGAGGGCAATGTGACGTAAGCAAATTGACTCTTTTTCAAGCACACACACGCACACACACACGCACACACACACGCGCGCACACACACACACACACACACACACACACACAGTCACTGGAGTGTTTGAACTGAGATGCTTTATTTGTTTTTATATCCTCACGATGCTGAGAGCTCACTGTGGCTCTGCTTTGTTTACAGAAATCCTTCGAAAGGTTTTTGCAAGCATATTTTTGGATACTCTCATAGTTTGTATAGAAGGGGACCAAACAAGCACCCAAGTGCGTATGTGTGTGTGGATTTGATTCGGTTCTTGTTGATGGACACATCTCACTTGCTCCCCTAAGCCCCTGATGACTGCACCTTAGTGCTATCTCACTCAGTGTATAAAAGCCTTTCAACCATGACTGCTATAAAACCAGCCTAGCACCCAAGAGCAGTTCAACAAGAAGGTGAATGATCAGACTGCTGTCATCTGGGAGTCGGATAGAAATAGAGAGAGCGGAGAAACCGTCTCAGAGAGAAAGAGGTTGAGTGGGAAAAACATTGCTCTCGGGGTGTGAGAGAAGCGATATGTTTGTTTGGGCATGAAGTGGACGCTTTCTTCCGCAGGGGTCCTGTGTAGTACTGTTGACTTGTAGGAACTGAAGTTTGGAGATTACCTGTTCCCTCTTATCAAAGCCATTAACCTTCAGGCTAGATTGAGATTTCAACAGAGGAATGGTTTAAATGGTTTGTGGATTGGTGCACAGGTGTGTAAGAGGCTTGTGGACGGCATCTGGTTGGACTTAGCTTGCAGATTTAAACAAGGCAGATGATCTCGTAGCCATCTTAGACCGGGATTCATTGGGCTGATCTTCATCAAGGTGCTCGACTTACCTTAAAAAATAGGATTTGTCTGTCCTGGAGTTCATTTCGTTGAGTGACCCAGCTGGTAGTGAGGCGTTCCTGAGGAGTCTCGTAAAGACACTTTGGCCTCTTGAGATTAGGCTTTGAGCTTTGATCAGCTGTGCCTTCAGATCATCTTGCTCAGCTGCACACAGACCACCTGAGCTTTGTGTCATACTGAGGGATCATCCTGTCATCTTTAAGAAGGCCCTGACCTTCTACTACTTGATACTGTGCTGGTAATTCTTATCAAAGTGTTCATGTGGCCTGGGTAAAGTCACTGAGCAACATACAGTAATGCAAAGTAGATTTATTTGATTGTTTGTTTGTTGGTTTTAGAAGGTAACATCTTGGAATGGTTGAAAGGACCTTGTGAAATAATCACACAAGATGCTCTTTGGTTGGATCTTGTTGGATAAACATAATTGTTTAAAAATTAAAAAGCCTTAATTTTTTCTAGGCCTGTCAAAATTATTGATCACAATTAATCGCATCCAAAATAAATGTTTGTGTTTACATGATATGTGTGTGTATTGTGTATATTTATATGTAAATACAAACACATACATGTATATGTATTATATATAACATTTCTTAAATATATACGTTAAGTGTGTGTATTTGTATATATATACAGTAAATATACACAGTACGCATACATCTATTATGTAAACACAAACTTTTATTTTGGGTGTGATTAATTGCAATTCATTGATTTGACAGCCCTACTTTTTAACCTTTTGCACTAGAATTGTCCTTTTTAATGTTTGTTTGTTTGATTGATTGTTTGTTTATTTATTTATTTATTTGTGGTTTTAAATATTTTTATTTTTATTACATATTGTTTTTATTTTTATTTGATTGTTTTTTATTTATTTTTATTTTCTATTATTTATTATTTTTATTTGGTTGTTTTTATTTAGCTATTATTATTATTATTTATGTGAAAGTTTGTTTTATTTTTGGGATAGATAGATAGATAGATAGATAGATCGATCGATAGTTATTAGTACTGTGTGTGGATGTGTATGTGCTTATTTTGATTTAAATCAGAATAATGTGTGTGTGTGTGTGTGTGTGTGTGTGTGTGTGTGTGTGTGTGTGTGTGTGTGTGTGTGTGTGTGTGTGTGTGTGTGTGTGTGTGTGTGTGTGTGTGTGTGTGTGTGTGTGTGTGTGTGTGTGTGTGTGTGTGTGTGTGTGTGTGTGTGTGTGTGTGTGTGTGTGTGTGAACATACAGTGATTCTGTTTGAGTGTTTTTTTTTTATTGCTTTTTGTGGGGAAAAAAAAGAGAGCGACTGGAGGAGTGTATTTGAGCTGGATAATAGAGGCGATCTCAAGGTCTTGGGCAGCAGGTGTCATGGATTGTGATAGTCAGGCTGTCTTTTAGAGAGCTGTTCTGCGTTTAAAACCACACCAAGCGACACTCTCTCTTCCTGACCCTTCACCTCCACTCCAGCTCCTGACTGACAGACGCAGCACTGTAATGAGAGGAAATCAGGACGAATTAAGCCCAATTAAACATCCATTTATGTCTCTGTCTGCTCTTCTGCCGGGCTGGTGAATATTCAGGCGTATCAGAGAGAGGAATTAGGTGATTTAATATCATGGCAGTTGAAATTGTCACTTTTTTTCAGTGCTGTTGATGAAATGATTTTATGCATATTGTTTGGTCACAAACACTGTGGCTTTAGCACAAAAAAGTCATTGGGCTTAAGTTGAAGTCCAAACCAGACTTGTATGTATGTAATAACTATGATGTCACAGTAGTGTTCAGCCTGTCAGTCAATCATGAAATCATGACCCATGCAGGTCAAACTCAGTATATCTGCAAAGGCAGCCGTATCCTTCCACGTGGCGCTGTCCTGTTACTGAGGCCGTACAGAGGGTGGTGTTCATGACAGTAGGGAAGTGGAAATGCAGAAAGTGTGTGAGCGAGAATATGTGTGAAGGGTTCAAGTGTTTTCTGTGATTGGTGCGGGACAGACAAGGTGAGAGGTCAGATGTAATCTTGAAGGCAGTAATTCAGGCAGGAAGTGAATTTTTCTTGTTTGTTTGTTTTTAATATTCCACACTGTGTGAGTAATTCCCCTTGGGAGGAGACAGGATCTGTATCTGTGAAGGTGTGTTTGGGTGTCTATCTGTTATAATCAGTGCTGTTACATATGTTACATATGCCTTGTGTGTCTTTTTAAACTATATACAGTATATGAATTCAATTAGTAAATTAGTAATTAGTATTAAATAAACAGTTGAATGAATACTTGAGATTTGAGGTGATCCAAACATTTACTTATTCATTATTAACCCAGAAATATAGCAGAATTTAAAATGTTTGTTAATTTTACAACATGATATTTGTGTTTTAATTCTTTTAAACTCCAGAAACGTTTATTTTCTGGTTTAAGTTTTATTTTGAATTCCCAGATTTTCAATGTGGTCTCAGTCTTTTGAACCTCTATTTTTTTTTTCTGACATGGACATTTTTTTCCATGTCCGGTTCTGTTTGTCTTGTCTTCAGTGCTGGCCAGTGTAGGCCAAAGGTTGTGTCCTCTTCAGATATAATAGTCTATAATCACTCCTTATTGTTATTCAGGTGCAGGAAGGATGTCTCATTCAAATGTCAGGGTCTCTCATTCTCTCACCCCCTCTCTGCATTGCTTCCCTCAGCTCTCCTTTCTCACTCACATCAGGTCTTTTGACAGACTATAGGATGGCAGAGCAGACGTTAGGTAAATTACTTTTCATGATAACAGAGCTGAGTTTAATGAAATGCATCGCTGTGTCAGCAGCCCTACTGTTCTGCAGCTGAGGAGTCAGCTGTCAATCATTCCTTTCATGGGGAGAGGGCAGCAGAGCACCCTATGTCCTTTTTAATAGTACGCGAGATGAGAATTATTGTGGAGCAAATCGTAGTACATTGAAAACGCAGGTGCCAGGATTCAAAATGTGTGCATGGGCATGCTTTATAGTTTGATATTTCCCACAATCCCTTGCACAATGCAAGAAAAGTGATAAGCAATGCCAGGATGAAGCTCCAAAGTAGTTTTTAAATGCTGAAAAGTTGCTTACATATCATATATATAATGAATTTAAAAAGACGTTCACCCATTTACTCACTGTCATGTCATTCCAAACCTGTATGACTTTCTTTCTTGTGTGGAAAACACAATTTTTTAAAATAAAATTAAAGTCAGTGGGGTCCAGTGTTATTTTGTATATGGACAAAAACAGTTGAAACACAATTCAAAATATATTGTTTTGTAATGCACAAAAGAAAAAGTAATTTGGGTTCGGAACAACATGAGAGTGAGCAAATGCAAATGATACATGATAACAGCGTCTGGTATGTTGTATTACCACACACTCAAAAGTGTGGACTTTGTCAAGTACATACTTGTAGTGCATAGTATTCTAATTGGGACAAAGCCTCTAGATGGAAGCGGAATTAACATTGCCTGCAGGTTTCCTTTCGCTGTGATGTACTACACTCGGGTGCATGTATCAAATGATGCCCTTCAAGCGAACTCCGACACAGTCTACACAGACTATATGCAATAAAGATAATGAACAAGTGTTAGTATAATGATAATGGCTGGATTTCCCAGATTATCCGATTACCTGTAGTGACCCTAAAGGGCTTAAAATTGTGATACCACATAAAGTAAGGCTAACAGCCCTCATCATGCAGAGCCAGCTCTGAGACCCTTGTATTTTCATTTTTATAAGTAATGTAATTTCCGTAGAGGACCTGGAGAGACCAGATGGTTCAAAGTAGAATGAATGAATTTAATTTGTGTAGACATGACAGCTCCCGATGTTAATATGCTTAGAAATGGAATCCTAGATGGACTTATAGAGAAATCAGGAACAGTTAAAACCCTACAATATGGCCAATAATCCCACCGAAGACATGATCTTTGGACGTCGTTGACATCAGTGTCTAGAAGAACCCTCCTGAACTTCAAGATGAATGACCTCCAAATATGTTTCTGCCCTATTAAACCCTATTCTGCACTATTGCCCTAGTAACTATTTAGTCTGCTGTGCAACCTCAATTTGTGCCTCTTTAGTGTTGTCCGCTACATCACATCCTGTGACAGTGACAGCGAGGGGTGGAGGACGTTCAGCGGGGAAGAAGATGAGGCAGCGGTGATGGAGACAGGGATGTTGTCACATGCAGCAGGGGCTGATAATTGGTCACGTCCTCGCTCCGTCCCCACCGAAGAGTTATAAAAATGTAAATGAGCATGAAGTTGCTTGTAGATAGCAGAGGAATCTGAAGCAGCAATGAAAACCGTTTAACAGGCGAGTGCAGCGGTCAGCGCTTTGCTGGAACTTGTCGAGAAAGGACGGTTGGATGTAACGGCTACTCATACAGCCTTCATCTTGACACCAACCCTTCCTTTACAATCAAAGTCTCTCCGAATCATATTTCAGACCAGATATCGAACTTTTGTTGATGTAGCAATATCTTGTAGCTGTCTGTTGTAAAACAACACCAAACGGTACAATCAACCTGAAATCACGCCTCTCTAACCAGTTTATTACTCTACAGACACCCTGATGCCCCATTGAGAAAAAGCTCACCCATTTCCTGGCCTAAAACCCAGACTGGAAACCCAGCTATTTCCACTCATGCAGTCAATATTCTCCTCCCTTTATGCCTCTCCCTATACCTAAGGCACAATAGCCTGTAATAACAGCAGCGTCTTTAACAGTGGTGGAGATACGCCGGCGTGTCGACAGCAAGAAAAGGCCTCAATCAGTATCCATAGAGCACCTCCAATTGTGTGATCTATGGGGCAGCGGAAAAGGTCATTTGAGCAAAAGAAAATGACACCAGCACAAAAAAACACGGTGATGTACGCAAAGTCAAATCACACCGTTCCATCGACACCTGGCTGTGTTATTATCTCAGGAGTTGGACCGCTGGGTATCATGGGGAGCAGAGAGAAAAGCGAGGGAAAACGTTTGTATACAAATGATAGCCGAAAAAAAGCCAAGATGCTAAACAAAAAGCTTTCTCTCCTCATCCGTGGCTATTAATTCTCCCTCCTCTGGTTCTGAAAGCACGGCTCCTGGCTCGATTGTTCAGGCATTGTTCCTGCAAGGGCAGACGGAGTCAGAGAAGAGGGTATCAGAAGAAAAGGGACAATTTGTTGTTGTTTGTTGATATCTAGACCACTATAGCTTGATTGCCTAGCATTAAACCGGCAATAACAGCCCCAATCATCACACTTACACCACGAGATGCAGAACAACTGAATTGGATCAAACTTGTCTCTCCAGTTGGCCCACGCTCCCTCGCTCTATTTCTTTCACTCCTCCATGAAACGCTTATTAGCCCATATTGATCCGACTTGGTCAATTGTCAGCTCCTCTCATCCGTGGAGTATTGACGGCATAATCAGTGGATGGAGGTGGTAGACAGATGAAATATGATGTTGGTGGGTAAATTATTGGCTGCTTGCCTGTTGACCTGGGCTGGGGGACTCACACCTCCTTGAAACGAACGCACACACAAAAGCGCGCATTCTACACCAACTTATGTACACCCACGTGCGGGCTTTGCAATCATATGGATTCTCACCCTTGAAACAGATGTGGAGTGATTGATGGAAAACAAGCTCTTGGGAGTGTGATCGCCTGTTCATTTAGCATCCTGAGTATTAATTAGCTTTCAATGCATTTGAATAAGTAAGAGGAAGCATTTGGTTGTTAGGTGTTTTTATGCACGAAGTCTGCTCGCCCTCGCCATTGACTGCGAAATTAAAGGGTGCTTATTTTTCTCTCCCAGCTCAGGAGTCAAGTATCCATGCATCTCCTCTTGCAGGGAAATGAGAAGGGAGTCTATTGTTCGCACATGCTGTTTTCATGTATGGAGGGCTCGACAGATGCGTCTCTGCTGCAAGGCCAGCCTTGAGTTTTCTATGGCCTCTAGTTGAATCGTTCCCTCCTCCCAGAGATACACAACACTTCAGTCCTCAAAAGGACGGCTAATAGAAAAGTGTGTGGACAGTAGGAAAAACATCCTCCATACGAGTATAATTAAGGACTGTCTGATATACCACCAAGAATATACCACAAGGTTTATATGTTTAAAGGGTCATACTTTAGTTTGGGGACCATGCACTTCTCACTATTAAATAACTATTAACCATGACTGTTGCCTAATTCCTAATTTGCTGCTAGGGGTGCTTCGATTGATCGGCTACCGATCACTATCGGCCGATAAATGTCTAAAAATCCTGATTGGAGTATCACTATACATAGTTATGATAAAAAGAAGGCTTTAAAAAGATCGGTATCGGTGATCGGTATCGGCAGATACTGCTTTCTGTGATCGGTGATCGGCCTCAAAAATCCTGATCGGAGCACCCCTATTTGCTGCTTATTAATAATTGGTAAGGTAGTTGTTAAGTTTAGGTATGGGGTAGGATTTATGGATCTAAAATATGGTCATGCAGAATAAGGCATTAATATGAGCTTTGTACGTACTAATAAACAGCAATTATGCTACAAATGTTATAAATGCTAATAAGCAACTAGTTAATAGTGAGAACGGGTCTCTAAAGTAAAGTGTTACTGTTTAAAACAAGGAGGTCTATCACGTATGGCTCTGTTAATTGTTCTTTCACTGACAGGCCACTCACCCAGTGTAGTCTAATTACAAAACAAATGACTCTAATGAGTCGATTCTTTTTTTCAGTGAATCAAAAACACACAGCTTATAATTAACTGTGAGGTTTGCAGTAAATAGTTACTGATTGCTGTTTGTGTAGTTAAAGATGCAGATTATGAATTTTGTCAGAAGTATTTTATACTATTAAATGAATAACAGTACTAAACAAACATAAAATATGTTAACATATTTTATTTAACATGCACTACAGATTAAACGTTTGGGGTCAGTTATATTTGTGACCCTGGACCACAAAACCAGTCATAAGGGTAATTTTTTTGAAATTGGGAATTATACATCATCTGAAAGTTGAATAAATAAGCTTTCCATTGATGGTTTGTTATGATTGGGCAATATTTGGTCAAAATACAACTATTTGAAAATCTGAGGGTGCACAAAAATCTAAATATTGAGAAAATTGCCTTTAAAGCTGTCCAAATGAAGTCCTTAGCAATGTATATTACTAATCAAAAATTAAGTTTTGATATATTTACGGTAGGAAATTCACAAAATATCTTCATACCATGCACTTCTCACTATTAAATAACTATTAACCATGACTGTTGCCTAATTCCTAATTTGCTGCTAGGGGTGCTTCGATTGATCGGCTACCGATCACTATCGGCCGATAATCGCTTTGGGATGATTGATCGGCGGTCTCTAAAAAGACCGATCTCAAAAAACGATCTCGAGCTGATGACGCACCTGCCGTGAGAGGTTTGGCACGACATGCAGCGGCACTGTCTCAGTCTCTGTCCGGCGCGGGTGAAATAATTATAATGCTGAAGGTGAGGTACTCACCTTCATATTTCCTAATTAAATAACTTATAAAGTAATTTGAAAACCTTGTGTGAGACGTAATTTCACAAACAGCGTAAGTGAATCACTGTGCGCGCTCTCTCTCAAAATACGCAAATATCTTCAAATCACCACACATCGCGTCTGCACTATAAGCAAGCTGCACGCTGCACAGTTGACACAGGAATTGTCACTTGCACAATCGAGCCAGTGTCACATCGTCACTAAAGTAAATTGCATGCATTTTTT
>NW_015650027.1:1154608-1158476 GCF_001515625.1 Sinocyclocheilus rhinocerous | reverse complement strand
TATAAGCAAGCTGCACGCTGCACAGTTGACACAGGAATTGTCACTTGCACAATCGAGCCAGTGTCACATCGTCACTAAAGTTTATAAATTGCATTACTTTTTAAGTCTTGCCAGTGTTTAACCATTCAGCGCTCGCACAATGTATTTTTGGCTATTGCTACAAATATACCTGTGCTACTTATGACTGGTTTTGTGCTCCAGTGTCACATTTTTGAAATGTTTTTGAAACATTATGCTCACTAAGGTTATATTTGTTTCATCCAAAATACAGAAATAATTTATTATTAATAATTATTATAATTTAAAATAACTTTTGTCTATTTCAATATATTTTAAAATCTAATTTATTCTTGTGATGACAAAGCTGAATTTTCAGCAGCAATTATTCCAGTGTTTAGTATCACATGATCCTTCAGAAATCATTCTAATATGCAGATTTGGTGCTGCTTAATATATTTGTGGAAACTGATAAATTTTTTTCAGGATAAATGTTTTTTACTGTCACCTTTGATCAATTTAGTTTATGCTTGCTCAATAGTAGTATAAAAAAGATCTTATTGATTCCAAACTCTTGAACGTTCATATGATAATTATTGGATTGCATTATACAAAGGCTGCGAAAAATCATTAAAGGGTTAGTTCAGCGCTGAATTAAAGTAACAGCGCATTTTTTGCAGTAAATATGAACATGGATTGACAACGAAAATGTAGTAATTACACCCATAAATTCTGTCATTAATTACTCACCTTCATGTCGCTCCAAACCTGTAAGACCTTCGTTCATCAAATTAAGATATTTTTGATGAATTCCGAGAGCTCTCTGACTCTCCCATAGACAGCAAGGATCCTAACATGATCAACATCGTAGCCGCGTACATACGTTGCATATGTTGTTAACGTGTGTGATACTCTCCAAAATGGCGTTATAGGGTGATGTGGAGGAAACTTATCGTGGAATAAAGTCATTATTTTTGTTTTCTTTGCGCACAAAAAGAATTCTCGTAGCTTTATAAAATTACGGTTGAACAACTGATGTCACATGGACTATTTTAACGATGTCCTTACTACGTTTATGAGCCTTGATCGTGTTAGGATCTTTGCTGTCTATTGGAGGGTCAAAGAGCTCTCAGAATTCATCAAAAATATATTAATTTGTGTTCCGAAGATGAACGAAGGTCTTACAGGTTTGGAATGACATGACGGTGAGTAATTCATGACAAATTTTTTCATTTTTGGGTGAACTATCCCTTTAAAAACAAACATTTTTGGAGGAATTATTTATTTGGGAGGAATAATTTATTTTATTTTCATATTTGGGAAGAAGTGTATTCAAATGTGTTTTGATTGCCCTCAGGACACAAGGTCTGCTTGCGACGGCACTGACACACCTCTCTGACACGTAGAATTGAAGTCTGTCCTGTGCTCTCCAGTTGGCGTCTGATGCCCTGCTCCCCCACTGAGTGCCCAGATTTGGAGACTTCATTGTAGGGAGAGGAACAGCTGGCAGGGCCACAGTCTTGCTTAAGGCCGGTGTTCACATTGTCGTCTGCTGATTAACTTTTTATCAGGCACTTAAATGGGCATCTGTTTCAGTCACTCTTGCTCTTTATACAGTCTAGCTGCCACAACGGGTCCAGTGCCAGGCGAAGTCGTATGTTGATGTGTCTTTGTGATCAGCGTCAAAAGAAATTACAGAACACCATGATTGAGCCACTGCACTATCCCATTGTACTTCTTTTCATGATGTTTGGTGCATAGCTCAATGAGTAGAAATGAACCCAGCTTCCATTGCTGGAAGGAAATTTGCTCAGCTTGATTCCAGTGACTACCTACCCATGGGATTTAAAGGAATGTTCCAACCAAAAATGAAAATTCAGCCATCATTTACTCACACTAGAAGAGACCAGAAGAGGGTTGAGTTTGAGTCAGGCCTGAGACCAGAAGAGTCTAAGAGAGAGGTCTCAAACTTAATTCCTGGAGGGCCACAGCTCTGCAGAGTTTAGCTCCTACCAGCTCCAAATCACACCTGCTTGGAAGTATCTAGTAATCCTGAAGACCTTGATTAGCTGGATCAGGTGTGTTTGATTAGGGTTGGAGCTAAACTTGCAGAGCTGCGGCCCTCCAGGAATTGAGTTTGAGACCAATGGTCCAAGACCATCATTTCATGGCCTTGTGGATTTAACATGTAGATTCAGTCTTGACTCAATGCGACTCTCTTCTGGTTTTGACTCTGACTCAAATGAGCTGGACTTGATGACAACACTGACTCACCCTCATGTTGTTCCATTCAGTGTCCATACAATGAAAGTCAGTGGGGTCCAGTGATGTGTAATGTTGGACCCCATTGACTTTGATTGAATGGACAGATAGTCATTTTAAAGGGGGCATAACACACACAGTTTCACCCAATCTCATGTTAATCTTGAGTACCTATAGAGTCGTACTGCATCCTTCATATCTCCAAAAAGTCTTTAGTTTGATCATATTTATAAAAGAAAGCTTTACGATTCTCTCCAGGAAAAGCATCTCACTGTCATTCTGTTGTGGATGCTTCTGTGTCACACTGTGGAAGCTTCTGTCACGAAAACAAATTCCTCGTATGTGTAAACATACCTGGCAATAAAGCTCATTCTGATTCTGATTCTGATTCTGAAGCATATCCTTTTACCACAAATAACAGGAATTATAAATATCAGATCAGGGATCTCCAACCCTGCTCCTGGAGAGCTACCAACCTGCAGACTTCAGTTCCAACCCTGCTCCAATACACCTGCCTGTAATTATCAAGTAAACATGAACGCCTTGATTAGCTGGTTCTGGTGTGTTTGATTGGGGTTGGAGACAAAAGCTGCAAGACGGTAGCTCTCCAGGAGCAAGGTTGGAGACCCCTACATTAAACAAAGTGGCTGGTTGTTTGCAATACCTCAGAAATAACTCGGAAAGAGCGTGAATGTGATCTTTGTAATACCGTCATGTAGCAGGTCTACATCTCACTCTATCTTACTTGTTACCACCATCATATCCATCACCTTGAAAAATAAGAAGTGCATATAGTAGCATAACTGTGAGCTCGGCATGGCTGAAGTAGAGGCTTTGAAATGATACCAATTCAGTGTGAAATTGTGCAGTTGATTCAAGGATATACGCTCAAAGAAGAAACTATAGCCAGTGATCTGACACTGGGTGAGAGCAGGAGAAACTAAGACTTGTTGAGAGTTTATTGAGAGTGTGAGTGTGTGTGTTAATAGTTTGTGCTTATTTCCCGTGCCGCTTGAAAAGTGAAGACATAAAGGAATGACTACATTAAATGGTGAGCGTGATTGAGGAAGATGGCATGATTGAGACAGTTGTTTATGGATCGCTCCTCACTTCCTTTGTCCTCAATGCCAGACTTGTTTGTTTACTGTAATTTGGATGTTTGTACAATTCGAGTTTTGCAGAAAACTTTGAAAACTATCATATCAGATATCTTATCAGGATGTGGATGTTGAAGAAGCAAACTGTTTCATAGATAAAGATGGGAGAGTAGTGATGCAATTGCTGCACCTCTAGTGGGACCAAATGGAATTGCTAAAACGAGTGTTTGTAAACAACAACAAAAAAATTGCCAAACACTCTACATGGAAGGCTAATGTTTCCATAATTCCCTCAGGAATTAATCCGGCGTGACACAGCTGACACAGAACAGCATACGCTGTTTACGTCCAGCGGATATTCTCCAAAATGGCACCAGGGTGATGCGGAGGAGACGAATAGTTGAATACATTTTTTTTATTTTGCGCACAAAAAGTATTCTCGTAGCTTCGTATAATTGCGGATGAACCACTGATGTCACATGGATTATTTTACAGATCTCCTTGCTACATTT
>NW_015650027.1:1150254-1154479 GCF_001515625.1 Sinocyclocheilus rhinocerous | reverse complement strand
TTTTACAGATCTCCTTGCTACATTTCTGGACTTGGGAACATTTCAGTTGCGTTGCTGTCTATGCAGGTTCAGGGCATGTAAACATATTTGTGGTGACTATAGTCCTTATATTAGGGCTGCACGATAAATCGCATGCGATATTTAACTCGCATCTTGTCAGTAAAGTCGGTTCTTTAATCAGCGGTAAATCTCCATCACCTGCAGGCTTTCACATGGAGCAGCATTAACTACACAGAGCCGTTGTTCACTGACAAGCTGCGCAAAACCACGATCATATTTTAAAAAAAAAAAAAACAGAGCAGGGTCAGAAATTAACTTTGCATTTTTTTCCCATTAACTTTCCAACTTTTCCATTAAGGGGCAATTCCAGGGGATATATATTTTTTTTGCATTCATGAGGGCAATTTTTATCACCACCTTAATAATTGTATCTGTGTTGTCTTTAATGTCAAATACTTGAATTTATCTAACTAGTTCAATCAACCAAAATTCAGCTGTTGCCAATAACAATGTCTTAAATATACGTTTAAAAATAGGAGCTAATATGGCTTCAATATTATGAGAAAAAACGTTATTGTCATTATTGCTCTTGATACTGTAATGATGATTATTAATGCTGATAAATAGAATACATAGGCTTTAAAAACTTTTTTGTGTTTTGTGTATGCGTTTTAGGGAAACAGCTCGTCATATATTCTGGCTCTGGCTTCACAGACAAACATGTTGGTCAATGACGTTTGTCTAGGCTAGTGCCAGTTATGCAAAAACTCCCATTATAATCACTGAAGCTGAATGAATATTTTATTTACATCATATTCATGAGCGCAAAGAATTCAACACTCAACAACTGAGGAGTTTTCAGCTCTGACTAATCTAAGCGTCTCTGACTGGCCACTGCTTTTCTAAGCTCGGAAACGGAAATGCACGTGATTGGTTACAGCGTCAACTCTGTGCAAAAAAAAAGATGTTAAAAGCAATCTGAGCGAATCAAAATGTAATTCTGTGAATAGCCACTTTTCATTCATTTTCATATTTCATTTTAATCATGACTGATGTAATTGTTTAATTAATGTTTAATTCATCTTGATTTTTTTGTTCATTTTGGTGACATTTTTGCCACAAACCCCCAATTAATTTCCAACCCTGATACAGAGTCATACCACAAACATGAAATTTGAAGAACTAGAAATAAGCCTACTCATAAATGTGGCTAATGGCTACAAATGGTATACTTCTCTATGCACATAAAACTTGATAGGATGAACTATTTTAACCCCCAAAAAAATCACACTTTACCTTCAGGGTTGTTGGTTTTTGCAGTCACATTTATAACTGTTTGGTGAATTTTTCACAAATTTTAGGCAATACTTTAGTTTGCTTGAGGGAAATGTGTTTCTGTGAACATGCTTTTTTTTTGCCTGTGAAATTTCGCAAATATGGCTGCACCTTTAGTTCAACAGCCACCACATAAACATATGTTCGTTCACAGTAAAACGCCTTCTCATACAATACAGGCACACACAAAACCCATGCCTGTTGACCAGCAACACCTCATCCTCTGCTCTCTGCCCTGGGGATCCTCGTGAAGCATTTCTTTACTGTATTTCTCGTTCCCAAAGACAAGTTAAATTAGCAGTCTGGCGGCGATGCCCCACCGTCTGCTGACTTTCCTGTGTTGCCACAGCGCGCACTGACTGTCAGTGAGAGCCTGACGGCTTAATAGTCTCTCCTGAGTGGATTTGGGCACTTTGCCTGCCTCTGTTTACATGCGCATGTCAGCCCTAAAATATTCAGATGGAGATGTGAAATATTCATATGAGGTCCCCACCAGTCCTGGCAGGATCTCCTCCACCCCTCCGCACACACACCTCCCATGCGCTGTCAGTCAGTACAGACCCAGGAGGACACCGGTGCGAGTATTGTCTCTTTGAGACAATAGGAAGGAACGGAATTTGCCTGCGACAAAGTAAAACGATTTTAACAGAAATTGGTATTTATCTAATGACTTAATGTTACAATTGTCCTGAGGAGAAAACGTATCGACTGCTAAGTAGATGAATAAACATCAGCAAACCTGCTTTCACAGTTTTTTATTTTTTTTATAATCTCTCCCATTTTTTTTGCACACCATGGACGTTGGGATTGTCTTTCAAAGCAGGCCGTGTCCAAATCGCAAATCTGCTACTATATACTACATATGGGTTTATTCAATGCACACTAGAGCAGAGGAGTGACTGCTCTGTGTGAGCGAGCGAGAGAGCGAAAGACAGTGAAAGGGAGGGAGAAGTGGGTGCATTAGATAGAGAAAGAAAAGACTGTGACATTGGGAATTGTTGGCAGCCCTGGTTTCATTGGCGCTTTCTTTGAATGGCTGCCATATGTCCTTGCTTATCTTGACATCCTAATCTCCGTGCTGGCCTGAAGATGGTGGTGGATTTATTTAGTCTGCTCTTTGGAATGAATGCAAACAGTGGAATGGCTCGGCCCACTGCAGCCTTCACCTCGTTTCAATCACGCTGGTTAAAATGACTGTGTGATACGGCTTGCACCACGGCCCGCTCTCATTCTCGTTCTCAGGCTCTCTATTTTGTTCCCTATCTCTCCCCTGCCTCCTTTTTTTGTACTGTTGCTTGCAATGCCTCTGGTTATCTCTCAGCTCCTTCGCTTTTGTGTGATATCAAGCCCAAAGAATAGCACATGCCACTGCATTATATTCCAGTGTATGGCGTTTTCATTTTCAACCGTGCATTCTGTCAATATGACTTTTTGTGTGGGTGAATATGAGTTTTGTTTGTTTTTTCCTTAGCGTTTGTGTGTTGAAATGGCGAGAGACGTAGAAGGACCACTTCGAATAGTATGTGTATATGGATTGGAGAGAGAGCACAAAAGTGTGTGTGTGTGTGTGTGTAAAAGGGTTGTGGAAAGTGGCTGGCTGAGCAGGCTGTTCTATATATAAATGCCTTGCTAGTTCATAAGTGACGTTAATGATAGAGCCAGGCAGACAATGGCAAGCTGTCAGGGTCAGTAATTGAGTGGGAGGGATGAGCTCTCTTCATTTTAGTCCATCGGTGTCACGGGCGACAAGAGCACCAGGCAACTCGTCACCCAGAGATACCAGCCCGCCTGAACAATAGCTCCTGTCCGTCACAGCGCGTGGCCGTCTAGTGCTGGCGGGGTTAGTGAGATGATGCTCTCGCCGTAGAAGAGAGAGCACTCATTACTGCGGTACTTCTCCATACTGCGACGCACACACATCTACATACAACAGATCACTGTCGTCCATGGCATGGAGCGCTCTGTTTGGTCTGTCGCAAAACAGGATGCTAAAAGTTTGATTTGAACAATGCAAAACTGTCAACTAATTGACTTAAAGGGATAGTTCACCAAAAAAATCACTCTGTCATTCCAAACCTGACTTTCTTTCTTCTGTGGAAAACAAAAGAAGATATTTTGAACAATGCTTCTGTTTCTAAAGAACTGTTTTTGTCCATGAAAGTCACTAGGGTCCAAAACAACATAGACTTGCCTTGTATGGACAAAAAATACTGAAAAAATACATTTCTCAAAATATATTCTTTTGTGTTACACATAAGAAAGAATGTCAGACAGGAATCAACATGAAGACCTTTATAAATAATATAGTCTTGAGTTCACCTGAACCTGATTGGATGTGTTTCTTAAATGCGTTTAAATGAAAAAAGTTCTTGCAAAACACCTACATGGAGTGTAACAGTAGAACAAAATACAGGGTCCTTAAGGTGCTTTTTTTAAAAGTTGGAATTGTTTTTTTTAAAATGCTTTTTTAAAACCCCGTCTTAGCACTGCACTTGCAAGTACGAGCTATAATGCAACAGCAGTGTTTTAAAAACAATGAATTTAAAGGTATGCTATAAAAGATTTTTAGGTAAAAATGAACAAAAATCCATTACTGGAAAATCCATTGGAGTGATTTAAGTGAGTAAAAAAAGTCAATTTTCAAAACTATGTTTTTGTTTTACCCAAATTCACTACAATAAGCCTGCAACAATGAATTAGATTTTGTGGTGTTGTGTCCGATTTGGAAATTTCTTGTTTAATTCATTTGTTTACTTGATGCAAACCCTAAGATAAATGTCAATATACTAGGTGACTGATATGCTGATTACTTGATGACATGATGCATTTTTAAGGCTGTTTTGTAGGACTGAAGTTTATATATATATATATATGTATATATATATATATA
>NW_015650027.1:1135610-1149760 GCF_001515625.1 Sinocyclocheilus rhinocerous | reverse complement strand
ATATATATATATATATATATATATATATATATGTATATGTATATATAAAACTTTGTGCAGTAAGTAATTTGCCATTTATTTTTCAACTTTAGAGGGTGAGACTTGATTTTGTCAATAGTAGGGATGTGATGAGATCTCGTGGCATGAGATCTCGCAAGATCCGACTGGTCTCGTGAGAACGTGACGATATCCTCGCAAAACATTTTGCAGTGTTTACATTAGAGCTGCACCATTAATCGTTAAAAAATTGCGATCTTGCAATCTTGATTCAAACACCCACGCGATCTTATTCCTGAATGACAACGATTCAGCTATGTCTATGAATGACAACGATTCAGCTATGTCTATTACGACCGTTTCACATCGTGAGTGTCAGGAGCGTGAGAAGCACGTTTTGTCACTGCCCATGTAAATGAATCAGAGGGTCGGCCATCATCACGCTTCCGATGTGAACGCTGTCATTCACTGATATGGGAGGCGACAAAACACTCGCTGCTCATGCTCCACTGACGCTTACGATGTGAAACAGGTGTTAAAGACATTCAAATCTGCATTCATGCTGCTGCTGATCCAGAAAGAGCAACACAAACAGTCACTGAAATTTTTTTTGGAAACTTCATTGAATTTTTTTTTTAAAATTTTGTTCAAATGAATATATTTTTTAAAAGATTTAAGCAATGAACACTTTGTCAGAACCACTAGTAAATTATGTTATTTTGTTTAGTTTTCTAATTTTTTTTCAGAATTGTGAGAGAATCGTGATCTCCAATTTATAAAAAAAAATGGTGATTCTCAATTTATCTTAATCGTGCAGCTCTAGATTACATGTTGTTTATTACTGCATACAATTCATTGAAATAGAAGTTTAATTTCATAAAGTACAAGGTGATTTCAAAATGCACCTTCATTTTTTGCATTTTGTGTTTTTCAGTTGAATGAAAGACTATTTTTCCCTATATATTTCATCATTGAGGATTTCTTGTCTAGAACGTCTCGTCTCGTCTCATTCTCGTGAACCCAGTCTCGTGTCTCGTCTCGTCTCGTCTCGTCTCGTCTCGTGGGATAAGTGTCTCGTCACACCCCTAGTCAATAGTGAATTGATTGTATCATTGGATTGTTGTCTTTTTCGCTAATATCTGCAATTTCTGAGTGACAGGTAGCTGAAAGGAAGAAATTATTGAATTAAAAAAATTAATTCAAAACTAATGATGTACACAGATAAATGATTTATAATAACACTGCAGTATTGCAATTTTTGGGGTGACTTTAGAGATATGAATTTGATCTAGCAGTCTGTATTGCTAATGCAAATTCAAGCACAGCTGATAGTGTATATAAAAACATAAATGTAGATAAACTCCCCCAATCTAAAACTATGACCAGTTAATGGTAATGTTTTGTCCTATAGGATTCAAATCTGTTTTGGGGGTTAGCGCTCAGAGATCAGGCCTTCCACCAATCCAACCTGACACTTATGTGAAGCCATTGTTTGTGCCTGCGCTGTGAAAGGCTGTTTTACTTGGCAAGAACATGGCCCTATTACTTAGCCTAATTAAAGCAAGGTACATAATTATGCTTAATTACACACCGACAGGAGTCCCCCCAACCCTTTTTTTTTTAATTCCAGTGTGTGCTTTGTATCATTGCATATCAAATAGGTTTACAGTCTTTGGAGATTATGTGTGTGTATATTTACTGTTTAAGTGTACAGATGTAGATGTGTATGTTTGTATGTATAGATTAGTGAGAGGCATGGAGTAAGATCAAAACAAGACTATGAGTCTTTACACTGCATTCAAACCAGTTTTCAAAAAGAGATGACAGAAAGAAAGGTCATGTGGAAAAAAAAGATGGAGAGATGCTTGTGGGAAACATGGCTTTTCTAGGAATTAAATATTTAAACAACTCAGCATCTCCAATTAGACTGCGTGTGTCTCCTGCTCACTCTGATTAATATCTCATCTGCAGAGGGATTTTATCCACCCCTTGAAAGGGAATGAGTTAGTCTTTTTGGTTAGTCTTAAATGGCTTAGTGTGGGTGTAGCTTGATCGTTTTTATACATAGAAACTGTCGGAATCTGCTACATTTACCCCAAATTGCATGAATTCACAGAAAATAAAATGATGTAAGTATAAAAATCATTATATAAGCTATGATCTAAAACGTAGTGTGTTACCTAGACAACACACAAAGTCTGTTCTAAAATGTAGTCAGCAGCCTTATGCTATCTAAAACAATTCATTTTGGCCAAAATCAAAACAGCATCTTAGACATGCTTCAGGGAAAAGGCAGTCCCAGAATGCATTGTGATGAGCTCTGTGAATAGAATTCTACAATGATGATGTATTTTTGTAGGTTCCCTTGACAAAAACCCAAATAGGATTTTTCCATTGGCTTTTTTTAACTATTTTGATTCTTGTGCTTTTTTTTCCGTCATGATAATCTTTACAAATGAACTTCAACTTCAATTAAAAAAGTGATTATAAACACAATGAGGCTATAAAAGTCTAACACCCCAAAACAAAATTTAACCATGGTTTTACCACACATGAAACCAAAAAACTATGGTAACCACAAATTAACAAAGGTTTTGCTACCATAACCATAGTTTAACCGTGGTGTGTGTGTAGTAAAACTGTGGTTATACAAATGGTAATCAATACGCCAAAAATTAATGTCCCATGTTTAATGTCCACAACAACCTCTGTGTTCCTATTTAGCCATTTATTAGCAACCGCCTTTTCCAGGACAAGTAAAAACTTAAAAAGATTCACAAGGAGGTGAAAATATGTTGAACTTGTGTTATTTCAGACATTCAACCAAAACCCATTCAAAAAACCCATTGACTTCAGGATGAAGGACCTGGAAGTGTTAAATTGTTAGCTTGTTGTTAGCTTAGCAACATGCTACCATTACACTACTGTACGTAGAGCATTTCAGTTAGCATGATATCTCAGACGTTCTCAGAATTTTTGCATTTCACTTGACTGCTTTTTCATTAATTTTTCTATGTAAACATGCACTAGATAGACATGTTTGACCACTTCACTCATGCTTAATGTTTTGTGCAGCATCTTATGCAACAAATGTTTTACAAAACATTTCTCTCGACCTTGAATTTTTTTAATTCCACTGTCCTGCATCTTGCATTTTTAAATGTAAAAATACCTTCTATGGTCCCTTAGAAGATAATTGTCTATGTAGGCAGCAGACAATAAAGCAACATACTAAGTCACTAGCTCACTATAGAGCTATGATGTTCAAGGTCACTTGTCTCAGTAACTGACCACTATTTTTACTCTGATAAACTTGACTTTACCTTAATGCGGTGAGTAGTGCTGGAGGGTAAATTGGGACACTTGCCCCCATCCCCCCAATCCTCTTCATCCTTGGCCTCTGGAGGTGTCTTAGCCTCATCGCAGTAATAAGGATCTCTGGGCTGTCCCTCACCAGCAGGCATATCACAGGTCACCTCTTCTTACGGTCTCTATTTTAGTTTGTGGCCAGCAGCGAAGGCAGTCTCATAACAGGACTCCTCAGCAGGCCTCAGTCCCTGAAATTGCTTTAATGAACACATTGGTATTTACCCATTAATAAAATTAATGCAAGAGATGTTTGCTTTCTAAGGTCTCCTCATGTATGGGTACTGTAGGGACCACATCCATCCTGAAAAAACATGGCTGGTTTTTAGCTGGTCTCTCAGCCTGACCAGGTGATAAGTGCCCAAACCTCTTTAAAACCAGCCAACAGACCGGGAGACCAGAAAATGCCCATTTCTTTTTTTTCCCTTTTCTTGTTCTCATTCTCATTCTCGTTCTTTTTTTCCTTCTTTTTTTCTCTTGTTCATTCTTTCGTTTGGTTCATTATTTCTCTTATTTGTTCTTTCTTTCTTTCTTTCCTTTGGTCTTCCTTTCCTTATTTAAATTGTTCTTTCTTTTTTCTCTCTATCTTTCTTTAATTTTGTCGTACTTTTTCTTGTTCTTTCTTTCTTTCTTTCTTTCTTTCTTTCTTTATTTAATTGGTCCTTTTGTTTGTTAGTTTCTTTATTTATCTTTGTCTTTCTCTTTCTATTGTTCTTTCTTTCCTTATTTAATTTTTCTTTCTTTCTTTCTTTCTTTCTTTTTCATTTGGTTGTTTTTTATCTCACTGTTTGTTAATTGATTTGTTCTTTCTTTTGTTTGTTAGGTCTTTCTTTCTTTCATTTGGTTGCTATTTATCCTGCTCTTTGTTAATTAATTAGTTCTTTCTTTCTTTCATTTGTTTGTTAGGTCTTTCTTTCTTTCATTTGGTTGTTTTTGTTTGTTTGTTAGGTCTTTCTTCCTTCCTTCCTTCCTTCCTTCCTTCCTTCCTTCCTTCCTTTCTTTCTTTCTTTCATTTGGTTGCTTTTTTATCTTGCTCTTTGCTAATTAATTTGTTCTTTCTTTCATTTGTTTGTTAGGTCTTTCTCTCTCTCTCTCTCTCTCTCTCTATATATATATATATATATATTTCTTTCTTTCGTTCAGAAATTGCAGTGCTGTACTCACACAAGCCTATTATTCCTCTCACATGCCACCTCAGTGACTGTGGTTTGCTGGGATAAAATGGTTTTCAGCTCTGAGAGGTGGGAATATGGTGCTCACAATAGATTCCAGACCAGAGAGGCCCTTCAATTGTATGCTGGTATGTTGGGAGATTAGTCCTTTTGCTGTGGGGAGTAACAGCTTGACTTTCGGTGGAAAAAGGTTGAAGTTCACAATTTGTTCTTGTGTTTGTCTTTTTTCACATCGATAGTGCCTTGTGTCTTTGATTTGTTTGTGCAGTTGTTGCACATATTTTGGTGTGTCCTGCCATGCTGCTGATGAAGATGACTTGGTATGTGGACAACACACTGGCCCATGCGGTGAAACCTGTGGCTTTATCAGGCCCATGACTCTGTTTGGCCAATGGCTATAGAGCAGCGCTGCTCAGGTACAGTCACGGGATTGAATCACCAGCCTGCAGAATGCAGAACACCTGCAGAATCCTTGCACAATGTCTTTTTTCCAACCTTTTTTGCACTACCTCACTATAATTTTTCTGAAGCTGATGATGACTGTCAAGTGCGTTTATTCGCTCAACTTCTCTCATAATATCTGCCGCTAAGTAGCGGCATACTCAGCACTCAGTTCATCTTATCTGTAACTTGCTTCAAGATGGTCCTCCAACATCAGATATCTCAGAAAACTTCCTGATGGCATAATATCTGCCTGCTCCCAAGTTTATCCGGAGTGACACAGATTGAGAATGTGTATCTTTGCCCTGTGGGCTAAGTCTTTAAAACAATAACCCTCATTTGCTAGGTGCCTCAAGTGCTCAGAGGAGGGAAAGGCGGAAAGAAAATGCCGTATTCAGTCTTTTTGTTCTTATCTAAATGCTTTGAGTCATCTATAAATGGTGTTTGGACTCTAGATCCACTGTGATGTACCGTGAAGTGTTGTTCTCGCTTAATGTGTTAGCGTCTTGGCTTTTCCCGCTAATGTTTTTTCTGGCACTGTTAGCATCTGTCTGTTGGGATACAGTGAAATGTCACACTTGGGTAGTGTTGTTTAGCAAAGCCATAGAACTTTTGTCTTTTTATTTACACCTTGTTAAAACCCCAAGCCTAAGACTGTAACATCTTTTTTTCTGTTAGGAACTTGTATTCTGTTAGGGAAAATAATGTGCTAGTTGTTAAATAGTTGGCTAACTTTTAGCTTAATAGGTATCCAGTTTGCAAAACAAAAAGAGAACTAAAAAAGAGTAATAGAGAAAATTAAGAATAATGAAAAAAAAATGAAAGAATGACAGTAAGACTGAATAAAAATAATTGAAGCAAAATAACTGACAGCATATAGTATTAAATTTTACATATGCACATCCTTTTTATCATTAAAAAATTTTTTTTTAGTATTATTTCATTTTATTTTGTTACTAAGTAACTCACAACTGCCATTTGTGCCCCTTCACAAAAAAATGCCTGGCAGAGAACTACAGAGAAGATAAAACAAAAATTAAGAAATTAAGATTAATGAACAATAACAAAAATAAAAAAGAATGACAGTAAGGCTAAAAATTGATTGATTGTTACATTGCTACAATAAAATTTATTTTAAAATATTTACTTTTTTAAATAATTTGATCATTTTTGTCATTATTATCTCACATAGGGTAAGTTAACCTAGACTGCCACTGGTGCCTCATCAAAATAATGACAACTCTTAAAACATGGTATCACAAATTGCAATGTACTTATTAATATGTGAATTACATATTCACAGAAAGAGCGGGAAGGAAGTTAGAAGAGGTGTCAACTCAAAAGTGTGTGAGCATATCCGAGGGAAATACGAATGTGTGTGTACATGCACACAGGTGACTCTAAATGGCTTGGCTCTCCCCTGGTGGGCCGGGGTTTGATGTGTCCGGAGCTTTGCTTTGTGCAGGGCTTTCTCTCTGATTAAGCCCTGGTGAGGTCTTTCTTAAGGCCGAGGGAGAGTAGCGTTCTACCTGCACTGCCCATGCTGTTCCCATCACAGCCACTTCCCCCATAATGCCACTTAATTCCCCGAGAAGTGGCACACTGCAGCAGTGGCCAGCCGGAGGAAGGGTGTCGTAATGCATCTGGACCCGACATCGCCCCACAGGGATAATAGCCCTGATTGCTCCTGATTCCCCGTCTCCACAAAGTACCTCATGTAAAATAAGTGACATTTAAAAGGCATCAAGATGTGAAAAGGAGCCAGGGTGTGCACCAGAGAAAACAAGAGAGAGAGAGAGAGCAGGGGAAGTAGTAAGCTTTTCACCTGAAAGAGGAAGAGAAAAAAAAGGTCCCTTCTTTTGCCGGCGGGGGAGCGACAGAAAAACGATAAGCCCTTGTGTCGCGAGCTGACCCTCGCTGCTAAGCTTTTTAACTTCCCCCTGTCTGTACGGCTTTTCTCTCTCCCCACACAACTCCACACACCCGCACACACACGGAAAGAGAGAGTAGGAGGCAGAAAAAGAGAGACGCTGGCAGTGGGTTGACATTGCTTCTGGGAAGTGCTTGAGTCGGCGTGCTAAAAATCATTTCGGGTTAGATAGAGGCCCCCTGAGCTGGCCCGGGGATATCACCGCACTCATCTCCGTTTAGAGTGAAAAGCGGCAACGCAAAGCACAGCCTGCAGGCGCCCTGCTTGTCCATTCTCAGACAGAGAGAGCGAGAGAGAGAGTCAGAGAGAGATACAGAGGGAATGCAGTGGCCCTTGCTGTATGCAGTGTTGAGGGTACAGCCAGCATATGTGCCCTATGGAATGGAGTACTTCCACCAATAGTTCTAGGAATTTTGAAAAGGTTCCTCCGGTACAAAAGCCCATATTAAGAGGGTGATCCTTTTTTGGAAGTATTAAAAACACATTTCCTTGTAGATCTTTTCCTACTGTTCCGTATAGCAGTTTTGAGGTGCAACTGTCTCAAATACTGCTAGCAAACCCTGTCACTATTGCTTTGACATATCATCCTCCCAAACAAGACATGGTACTCAGTGCCGATCCTAGACTTCTGGGGGCCCTACGCAAAGTGGTTATAAACGAATGAATGAAACTCATTTGTTCGTGTTTCACTCCGTCTCGAATCGCGCTCGCGGAAAGCATTTGAGAAACAAAGGGCGACAGCGCACAGCATTAAAATAAATTATCATTCATGTTTTCATAACCGCTGGCCAAATTCAAAAACGAAACTAAAATTAAATCATCTTTGAGTGCAAGGGGGCCCCCCTGGTGTTACGGGGGCCTTACGCAGCTTGCGTATTTTGCATATAGGAAGGATCGGCTCTGGTCACGTGTGACCTTTCCAACGTGGCTCCGCGGTGCGTGAAGTTGTGGATGAGCAACGCGAGCATTTGTGGTTAAAAAGTATATAATTTATTTTTTTTTTTTAGAACATGACCAATTGTTTCGCCAAATAAGACCCTCATTCCTCGGCTGAAATCGTCTAGAGTCCTTTGAAGCTGCATTGAAACTGCGATTTGGACCTTCAACCTTTTGATCCCCATTGAAGTCCACTATATGAAGGAAAGTCCTGGAATGTTTTCCTAAAAAATTAATTTCTTTTTGGCTGAAGAAAGAAAGACATGAACATCTTGGATGACATAGGGGTGAATAAATTCAGGAAATTTTGAATCCTTTAAGGGAACGAGCAACCTCAAGTAATATCTTTATTATATGAATCAATCAATAAAGGGCTTTAATATTCACTGGTAGGGTCAAAAACTGGTTCCATTACCTGTCAGAAGAATGACACCATGTTGACATGTTGTCATGGTTACAGTCCAGAAGTAAGTTCCGTCTTTATGATAGACAATGCTGCCCTTGAGATGCGTCTGTGTGTGTGTCTGGCTCTGGCCTGTCCATTGTTATAGCTGTTAACACATTCTCACCTGTACACATTAATTCTCACACACACACACACACACACACACACACACACACCTGCAGCAGTGGATAACTGTTCACACATTATCACCCACTGAGCACACACATTTTCTCACAGTGCTGTTCCTGTATCCCCTACAGGGCTGTGCAGTATTGCAGGTTAATATAGCTGCCAACAAAGAGTGCTGTGATGCTATATAACAAGGGAAGTGGGCCGCACTGACACTATTTTCTTCTGATGACTGTCGTTTTCAATACGTTTATGATAGGAACTTTTAATGAACTATTAATGAATATTTTTGCTATAGTAATTCTTGTTCAAAGACCTTTTATTCCTGATGACTGGTCATTATTAGGGGTTGACAGATTTGGATTCTGATATTTTAGAAAGCAAGGTGGCCGATAGCTGATATAAAGCTCTACATATGAAATCACAAAATTTAACTGAAAGATAGTAAAAGCACAAACAATTGCTGAAATTAAATGTATTTTATTTTACATAATATTTAGGAAATTATATAACTTTAAAATGAATAAACATGAACAATTGTTAGAAATTGATAAAAACATCTTGTTTCTGTAATTCTGTTATAGTATTTTTCACAAATAAAGAAATTGTAAAAAATATGAATAATTTTCCAATAAAGAAAAGCACACAATGAATATGATGTAAATATGACATAGCGACAAACTGCATATAGCACAGCATATTTTGAAATCAATGACTTAGTTTGTCGCCAAGACAGTAAACTTATGAAGACAGAGAACGGGAGCTCCATGTGTTCTCGCACTCCGCATTTTCAAAATAAATGTCCCTGCTTCTGACACATCGACTAAACAGAAAAAAAAAACGGCCGATAATTAAAAGATATATATATATTAGCCTTGGCAATAACCTAAAAAAAAGGTGGTCATACACTTTATATAGAAGTAGTTACCCACATGCACTAAAACAATTCATTTCTCACAAAGGAATGGTCTGCGCCTAGAAGGAGAGATATTTTGTTAGCAAGTACGTTTGCAATATCTCATCACCCGTCTCTTCACCCCTCTTTTTTCCTCATCTAACTCTTCCCCTCTCCTTCTCTCTCTATTCATCCATATCATTTCTCTCCCTCTCGCTTTAATTGTTTATATGCATTAACATTCCCCAAATAGACCTTGTTCAGGTGACAGGGCTGTAATTTGGCGGGCCCCTGTTCCACGGTGCAGCAGAGAGTAGTAAGCAATTTAGGCTTGCGCAGCGGCTGTAATCTGGGGTTGTCAACGGCCCGCGCCGTTCCAGCCTATGCTAATCAATCAGCTGCGGCCTGCACCCGCTCATCTGACCGATTTAGCCCCGCACCCGCATGCTGATATATCTATTAGTCTGCCGTCAGCGCCGCGCCGCTGTGAAGATGAGATTCTGCCAGCTTTGGCATTTTCTCTCACAGATAAATAAGCTATCAGGCCACCGGATAAATAGCAGAGCAAAGAGTTGCCCCGGCCTCGGCGCACGCCGGTGACAATGCAGTGATGGCTCTTCTCCCCTCATTATACGCCGCCACCCCTAATCCAAAAAAGTTGTTTACCAAGAGAGGAGGGCGGCCTTATCTACCCGAGGCACGGTGTTGTGGCTTTGAAAACACACTCGTGTGCGTAGCTGGGCTAGACGGAAAGGCTTTTTTCCCCTGTATTCTGTCATTTCAGTGTGCTGGAGCTGTGTGGTTAGAGGCTTCCTTTTTTGTTGCTCGGTGTGTTCACTGAAAATTGCTGAGGGGTGTGTGTGTGTGTGTGTGTCTGTATGAATGCCTGTGTGGGTTTGCGTTGTAGAAGATTAAGCTTGTCGAATGTGAACCGAGTATTTTAGGTTGGGCGGTATGTCCAAATACATCATGGTATGAGTAATTTCATAAGACAGTAACAATATACTGTATATATAGATGTAGTTGGCTTAAAATTCAAACTTTGTTTTTGGAAACTTGATGGATGCAAATCCAAAGGTTATTCATAACAGGATGACTAACAAGTCTGGCATGAGTGCGAAAACAGCTTCACACTATGCAATATCCGAATTTAAGAAAAACAAAAGACTGAGAGTAATACATTTTAAATGTGATCATGTACGGTATATTTAAAGCCATTAAAAGACAGCTGATATGTCAGAGCAGTGACATAAAGAGACACGACAGCAGAACTATCGTGCCTTGTTTGTAAACGAATCCAGGGTAAAATTAATTGAACAAAGAACCAAGTTCTTACTGACATGGTCTGGCACTTCATTAAGAATAAAGTTCATCAAATAAAGTTTATCGTTTGATTTCTTCATAGACCTGCGTTATTTACACTGTGTGTGAATCGGTGGGCGGGGCTAAACAGGCAGTGCTGTAGCAGCAGGCACTGATTTTCTTCTGCGGAGGCGGTGTTTAGCCACACTATTACATCATAAAGTGGCACATTCCACAATCTGTCATTTTGGCAGATTGGCTTCAATTTAAGCTGTTTTTAGATTAACGAGAAAGTTTTGAGTTCTGAAACTTACAGGATGTTTGTATAGCACAATGAGCACTTATATATCAGAAGATGGAAGGGAATTTTGATTTCTCAGTTCATGACCCCTTTAAAGTACACAGTCTTGTATCTTTGTCTTTTTGTCTGATTTTCAAATACCTTTTTTGCTTCAAATCAAACGTTGTAATGTTGTGATTCACCTTGTAGCTGGTTGGTTTGGTTCATGGCTTACAGCTCTTGAACAAAGACTTTTTTTTAAAATCCCCATGGGAAAAATTAATAATAAAAAAAAACTTCTGGAACCTGAACACTAGTGAGTGGGCACTAGAGGACACGACCTAGTATTGCGCATCAAAACAAAATTGCTGCATAATTTTATAATCAACAAAGTGCCCATCTGTGACACCCTTTGTAACTCAGAATCATATCTGTATCATATCTGTTTAGTAATCAAACTGAATAAGATCTCATTTAGAACATTAAGCTTAAAAAAATACAAAAATAAACATTATACAACTCTGTGTCATGGGAAGTTTCTGTAATACGGCCCCAGGTCTTAAACAAACATGATTGGTTTCTACATCCTTTTGTTGGGCTCTTTCAGGGACTGTACTCCATGTTGGAGACAAGATTGCACCTCTGATTGCTTCAGACCCCAACTCTCCCATCCTCTCTGAGACACCACGAAGTGACTTTGGTTGTCTGTGGGTGTACTTGTGAGAGAGAGTGAGTGAGTGTGTGTTCAGTAATCCTGAGTTGGAGTAAGGTAGCGGTGTGAGGGAACAGATTGCAGTTGATCATGCTGAAATGCGCTCTTATCCGTTATTGGATCTGAAATGGAGGAGGCTTAGGAATTATCAGAGGCCGGCGGTAATGTGGAGATCATCTGGAGAAAGCTCAGGGCTGCCCCACGTCCTGAAAGGGAGGAGGGAACGCACAACTTTCTCTTTTTTTTTGTTTCTCTTTCCTGTATCTTAGGTTTTTAATGTCATGCTGTATGATTGATTCATTATAGGTTTGTAGCTAAAGTTGTATGGCATGCTAATCTGTGACCTCAGTATCTAACAGTGCATAAAGTGGCGTGGTAAGCTGATTGTTTGTCTTGTTCATTGTTCTGTTTAAGGGTTTGTACGTACATATGCAAGCAAACAAGCCGCTCCAGTACACTGTGGTTATAGTGTGTAAGTAAGTAAGTGCAGGACTGCATCTGTGCGTCTCATCCCGGCTCATATGATTAGTGTCTGGCATTTCCACCGGGATTAGCCAGGCGCTGCACTTTTCCAAAGTTCACAAGGTTAAGAGTTCACCTACACATAGGCTGTTTCCAGGAGGACCACAACAGCGTAGTGATAGTGGCAAATTTATTCCCCACTTGGAAAAATCACAAATGTATTGACTCGCCAAATGCCTAGTTTGTTTTGCGCTATTCAGCTAGCATAGTGAGCTGCTATGTTTTAGCACTTGTTATGGGTTTTACATCAAATTTGAGGAAAGAAGAGAAAAAGAATTTACAAAGGTTTGAAGATAAGTAAACGGAGGTAAAGAGTGTAGCAGAGACGACACTGTGTCTCATTTGGTAATTGAAGGTGAGAAGTGATTGCATTATTCCCAGGAAGAGCTTTTATCTACCTCATGGCTTCTTCATTTCCTCAAGTGCATCTTGTCTCCCGGCCAAAATAAAGCTCACACCTTTACATACACTTGTCTGTTTTATGCCTGTAATTTTATAGTTTAAATTAAAGTTTCAGATTCAAGACTTTTAGTTTCCCTCTTTGTGTCCATGTTAATACTAAATGTACTTAAATACCGTTCAAAAGTTTGGGGTGGGTAGGACTTTTAAATGTTCTTGAAAGTCTCTTTTGCTCATCAAGGCTGCATTTATTTGATCAAAAATACAGTAAAAACAGTTCTATTGTGAAATATTATTACAATTTAAAATAACTGTTTTCTATTTGAATATATTTTAAAATGTAAAGCTGAATTTTTAGCAGTCGTTACTCCAGTCTTTAGTGTCACATGATCCTTCAGAAATTCTTTTATTATGCTGATTTGGTGCTCAAGAAACATTTCTTAATACTAGAAACGCCACGGGGTCAATTTTACCTGTGGCTGTTTTTAAAACGTACATAAAAGATTTTTAATAAAACATTCAAGTCTCCCCGTCACTGACTTTTACTAAAATTGTGTGATTTACAATCCCCCGTGTTTAAAAACTGTTTAGATAAAACCAGATAAAAAAACGGGGCATTTATACTTATAAGCGCCAGCGCGGGTCAGATTTACCCCGCTATATAATGCCTGTATGTTTGCGCTGTCATTTGCGTGCCGCTTATGTTTTAACATAGTACATTGTTAGGCAACGCCTTTCACTCACTGAATTAGCGGTTATCAGTTTCATAAATAAAGACAAAATGAGTAAAAGAAGGCGATTTATGAATGTTGAAGAGGTATAAGAAGCACTAAATGCCATGAGTGATGGAGAGTCTGATGTGTGGGGAGATAAGTAAAGCGTCCCGTCGGCTCAGCATCTGACAGTCATCAATATATCATATTTAGACGTTTTATCCTAATGTTACTCATAATTGTTCAAAATTTGGATTAATTATTTAATTTTTGTTTTGCCATTTCTATCGTTTATTGTTCGCTTCTGTGTTGCTATTTATTCTAGTCTGCCTGTTTCCTGAAAAAATTAAATCCGATCTGATGTAATGAATAAAACCTTTTTTTTTTCTTTTTTTTTTGATTACCCGAAGTTTATTGGTGGTGTTCTTGTATAATTCAAATTATAAATTATATAACTAAACAAATTAATATTTAACTAGGTGAAGCTGTGCGCTTGAATTTGTCATCGCATCATCCTATGCAATGTGGTGAATTAGGCCTATTATTGCTCATTATTGTCTTATAGGCTATTTTAGTAATTTAAATAACATAGGTTATATTAATATATTGATTAATGACATTGTATTATAATAGCCTATTACACCACCCAAATATGTATTTACTTCCTTCTAATTCTCGTTGTCAGTGCAGGCTTGTTTAGCTTAATATTGACCGTTATGAAAAGTGACAAGTGTAGCCTGCATAAAAAAGCCTAGAACATAAAACAACAGGACAAAAATATAGTTGATGACTAGACATAATCATTTCATGACTCTAGACACTTCTTTGTGAAGACAGTAGCATAATACAGTGAAATAATATTTTCTTTAGCCATTCAGAAACAGCTGTCATGTGCGTGGGTAAAATTTACC
>NW_015650027.1:1124633-1132830 GCF_001515625.1 Sinocyclocheilus rhinocerous | reverse complement strand
AACAACAGGATAAAAATATAGTTGATGACTAGACATAATCATTTCATGACTCTAGACACTTCTTTGTGAAGACAGTGGCATAATACAGTGAAATAATATGTTCTTTAGCCATAGAAATACAGTTGTCATGTGTGTGGGTAAAATTTACCCGCTGGCGCTTTTAGGTATACAGCGACCTCTGGCGGTTCTAGTGTTAAACCAGTTTTTATATTCTAAATACTTTTGTGGAAACTGTGATTTTTCATTATTCGTTGATTAATAGAAAGTTCAAAAGAATAGCTTTTACACTTTTGATCAATTTAGGGTGTGCTTGCCGAATAATAAAAAAAAAAATCTTATGCCAAACTTTTGAATAGTAGTGCATATTTACATGGTCAACAAAACTATAAAAATAATCTCATTATACAAACCCATTTTATATGACTGCATGCAAATTCGTAAATGGACAACACAAAAAACTATTGATGTCTTGACAAAAACATTAAGCAAAAACCTGCACATTCGATACGCTGACAAAATGTGTCTAATTTCTGAATGTTTAGGTGTGCCAAACTGAATATTCCTGGAAATAATTATAAACTGTGCCTAAATATTTACGGAATATTACCAGAAATGTATTGTGGTGTTATGGTTATGTATTATCAGATAATTGTTGCATAACATAGTGTTTCATAGTCATGCTTATTTGTATAGCACTTTTGACCGCTTCAAAGCAGCTTCACAAGAAGAGATTTCTTTGTTTTTTTGTTTTTTTTACACGTAAGATTTGTTGCACATTTACGGCAATTTTTCTGCACATCAACTGTGTTTGCGAAGATTTGCTATTCAGCACACAGTGAATAAAAATAAGGAACGGTTTTAAAGGAATAGTGTATTTCTTCATGGTGTACTTCAGCTGAGAGTAGGGAAAGAAATCCACCTATAGCCATAATTGTATCTCAGCGTATCATTATTGAAAAGACCTCTAAAAGCAGAGAAACGCCTGCCCTTATTAAGCAGCCCCTGTGTTATCTCACCATTTGCACAATTGCTGAATCAATCCATTTCAAATGTCATTTTTAAAAACGTCTAACTTATGAGAATGTCATTAAGCCATTTGTACTCTTGAGAGTTTATTTAAGAAACCTCAAACGCTTTTGCTAGAAATGTACTTTAATGTATGTAACAGTACAGCAGTTAATAAATGAAGACACCGCAAGCCTCTATTACACTTTTCTTGAGCATAGTTCTAGTTTTATCAAAATGCAGAGCGATAAGATTTAGCCCATCATTCAAACTCAGTTTATTGTAACTCACAGTTATTGGATTTTTACATTTCCAGTCATATAAGTCATAGAGGATGCTGGGACTTCAGAGATTACAAGGGCCTCCTAGATGAGTCTCGAAGTTGTTGTTGTGACCTTTAAGTGTCATAAGTTGTTTTTTTTCTGTCTAGCTACAATCCTTATGTGATAAATCTTACACTAGCCTCTCAAAATGTCATATGGTTCATCAGCAAGTGAAATAGAAAGCAGGTGCTGCCGCCTTTTAATGGCAGAGGCATATGTTGACGTTTTATCAATAGACATTATTAAATCTTGCTTGGGTGAGTTAATCTCAAGCTGATGGTGCAGAGAGGTTGAGAGAGACAGGCTTTAACAGGCCTTCCTGAAAGGCAGGTCATAAGCTGCTTATTATATCGACTCTGTCTTACAAACGCTCACACACACATTTTCTCACCCTCTCTATCTAACCGCCTGCATTTCTGTCGTTCTTGCATGCACTGAACAAAAAACATTAGCGGGGTCATCCTGCAAAACAGCACCATTGGTGTCCCTCATACTCATATGTGAAAAATAACTTTAGGGACAACAGAATAGTTATATATAGAACAGAATAGTTTTTGATAAATCCATTCATTTTATTTGATTTTTTTTCTTCCTTTTCTTTCAGCATAATGATGTTATGCTATGCATAATGTTATGCTGCTTGCTGTTTTATCCATAATTATCTTTTTTAGTAATAACTAAATTGAAATAAATGCTAGCATTTTGACATTTTCCTCTCTCTCTATTATTACTATTATCATCACCATCATCATCATCATCATCATTATTATTATTACTATGTTTTTATTTTAGTTGATATTATGTATCATTTAAAAAAATCTTGAATTTATGAAAAGTTAGGTTGCACTTGAACTCTGTTACTGTAATATTTTTCCCTTTTTCAGTAATAAACTCTTGCATAAAAAAAAAAAATCTGTCATAATGACATATTCATTTTTTCATTTTACAGACATGGATCCTTTCAGGTCACAATTTAAAGTCACTTCTTTTTATAATTTTATCCTACATTCCCTATGTTTATCAGTAGGGGATGCTGTTAAAATGTCAACCCTGTTACCTTCAATCTTGTGATAATTAAAAAGTGTATATTTGTGCAAATATTGATATTAAATTCTCATAAGAAGGACCTTGTATCATAATGCTGGGAATGAGAAAAAAAAAAAATATATATATATATAGAAATTATGACATTATCTGTAAATCAAAGGCATAGATTCCTTAAAAATTTAACTGAAAATGAATTTTTCATAAAGGTTTCATAAAGATATTTTAATGCTGCATATGGATTTTTATCCATACAGTTGGATGTCAATGGTAAAAACTTATTTTGTGTTCCACAGAAGAAAATAAGTCTTACATATTTGAAATGGCATGAGGGTGAGTAAATGATGACAGAATGTTTATTGGTGGGTGAACTATCCCTTTAAACTTGAGTCACACTTAAGTTTTTAATATTTAAACGCATTTTTTGTCTGACAGAATGTTTAAAATCTTACAGAAAGGTACAAGCGTTTCTTAGAATGACCCAGCGTTCACACACCAAAAACACTGTTTTCTTTCTTCTTTCTTTTAAAACACTTCACACATTTCTACACGAAGATATGTTGCAAACGAAAGTAAAGTTACACACACAAATCCAAACACATAAGAGCTCCCATCAAAGGCAGACAGCTCAGGGGCCTAAGTTTATTGAAATGACTGTTTTCCTCAGCTGCATGTGTGTGTGTATGTGTCTGAGAGACAATAGCAGCTTTATGGCTCTTGCTGGAGCTAGCAGAAGGAGCAGAGGCTGACAGTGGGTGATAAGACCACCAGCCTGCTTCTTGTGATAATCGTTCGCTGGACCCCCACTCACTCTGTGCACAGCTTACAAGCCTAAGTAGCCAGAATCTTGTGTCTCTGTGTGTGTCTGTGTGTGTGTTGGAAGCGAACTGTAGCGAGCAGGGAGCGTTCTTCATGAACAGAGAGAAAGCGCCAGTGTAAAAGAGAGTGAGACACTGTAGGCTTGTAGTGTCCTTGTGTGAGGTTGTGGTATGTAATAAATTGAATGTTTCTATTTAGTCTTTGTTGAATAATGTATCATAGTAAGTTTCAGTGTTTTTTATATGATCTGGCCATCTATACATTAAAGTATCTCTCTCACCCGTTATTCAAGGAAATGTGAGCTAAAATGTGACGGTTATACTTTTGTGTATACAATGTATACAATTACATTTATTTTAATAAAATATTATTTATTATATTATATAACTAATTTAACACACTAAACAAATGTTAATCTGGTGAAAAAAACTAAATGTTGAATAAAACTAATGAATATAATGTTCAAAAGTGTTACAAAAGATTTTATTTTAAATAAATGCTGTTCTTTTGAATTTTCAATTCATCAAAGAATATATGACAGTTTTGACAAAAACATTAAGCAGTGCAACTATTTTCAACATTGATAATAATAAGAAATGTTTCTTGAGCAACAAATCAGCATATTAGAATGATCAAGGATGATGAAGATCATGATGAAGACTGCATTAATGACTGCTGAAAATTCAGCTTTGCCATCACAGAAATTAATTATATTTAAAAAATATATATATTAAAATAGAAACTTTTAATTTATATTGTAAAAATATTTCGCAATATTACTGTTTTTACTGTATTTTTGATCAAATAAATGGAGCCTTAAAGGGATAGTTCTCCCAAAAATGAAAATTCTGTCATTAATTCAGAGAGCTCTCGGAATTCATAAACAAATATCTTAATTTGTGTTCCGAAGATGAACAAAAGTGTTACAGGTTTGGAACGACATGAGGGTGAGTAATTAATGACATAATTTTGGGTGAACTGTCCCTTTAAAAAAAAATGTAATGTGCACTAAATGTAACGTGATAGTGAAAACTGTGTAGTATTCCTGGTACTGTAAACAAACTCGGCAGTATGGTGCACTAGTAAGTACCAGCACACTTCATACACTTTTTCTAACTGCTCTCTCTCTTTCTTTCAGGTGTCTGGCCTTCTGAAGAGGTGATGGCCTACTATTGCCTGAAGAAACGTCACATGTTTACGTGAGCCCCCCTTTCTCTCTCTCTCTCTCTCTCTCTTCTCCCACTCTCTCTCACTTTGGCCATATGACAGAGAAGCAAGGGCCACTTTTTGATTTGCACTCAAGGCGGTACACAAGCCTTTGATTTCCTGTTTTTACATTCAAGAGGCAGAAGAGGGAAGAGAGGCTTATCGATCACACAGCGGCAAGCTGAAGGTCAACTGGGCATATAGAGACAGAGCAGGGTTTTGCGCCCTTGGGCCAATGCTGCTGTAGGAGTCTGTGTATGTGTGTGTATGGGGGATGTTAAGACCTGTGATCTGTTGTGATTTGGTCTGTGTGTCGCTTTTGTGCATATTCAGACCTCTAAATTAAAAACTGGAGTTAATTTGCATGTGTATGTGTGTGTAGTATGATTGTGCGTGTCTGTGTGTGTGTGGACGTGTGCTCTTGTTCCTGTATGTCATCAAGGACTGTCACCCTCTCGCTATCTTCCAGACCTGTTATCAGGCACTCACCAAAAAGAGGAAAAAGAGGAGGATAAAGCAGAACAAAAAAAGTCAATTTACAGAGAGCGCCCATCTCTTCTCTTCATCCCTCTACTTTTTTGCCTTTCTTTCCACTAGCCCCATGTACAGCCAAATAGCTACCTGTCACTGGGGCTTTGTCCCCGCCGCGGCTCATACTAGCAGTTTTGTGCGCATTAATTTTTAATTGCACTCCCTCATACAACAATCGCTCTCTCTTCATCCTCCACTCTGTCTCTCTGTCAAAGGAAGGTGTCGGATCACGGGCTGAGAGCAGACAAACACATGGAGACTGTTGTCACGGAGCGCAGAAATGACTGGCAAAATGATGAAGTCAAGCTGCCTGTGTGTGTGTGTGTGTGTGTGAGAGAAGACAGTTCTGGTGTGCAGCTCTGGGCTGCTTTTGATCTACGAGGACTCTCTACTGTATATTTTGTGTATGACAAACACAAATGAACTCTGCAAATTATAGACTTTGTGTAAATCCTCCGTTCCTGTGAGAATTATATGAATTACCTTTCATATGAATTATTCTGTTCGGGTGCGTAGTAGAGACCTGCACTCCCGCGGGAGTACCGCGGGACCCAACGCAACAGGGTGCGGCGCGGGACAACTCTTGATGGGCGAGTGCGGGTGCGGGCTGGAAGAGACTCGTGTGTGTGCGGGATGCGGGAGAATAAAATGATTCGCGGGACTCCCGCAAAATAGAAATTATCTAAACATAAAGTGTCTAAAACATATAAATTGTTATTTATCTGTTGCACTAAAGCAAAAAGAACAACTAATATTAACATTAAAATGATTAGCGCGCAAGCTAGACATAGTTTCCATTTATAATGTAGCCAATCACAGACTCAGCTGTTGATTTCTGGAACGCAATGGCCAATCAGAGGTGATTAAGTTAGAATCTACTCACCGCAGTGCTGAAATTGCGTGCTCACGAATCCTCTCATTTTAGACACTGTGAAAGATTCATTGTGCATATATTTAGTGTTATAACAGAGCTTTATGAGATCGCGATTAACTGAGATGTCAGCTTTTTGTGATAATAAAGGAAGCGTGCTGCTCGCATTCTGCCATGCCAAACCATGCACGCAGCAGCCCATGCTTGCTTTCCGTAAAAAATAACAGTGGTTGAACTTGTGAATGTTGATGCTTAGTCTAAATAACAAATATTTTATCGGTAGTAGTTTGTTATTGGAGACTGTTGTCACGGAGCGCAGAAATGACTGGCAAAATGATGAAGTCAAGCTGCCTGTGTGTGTGTGTGTGTGTGTGAGAGAAGACAGTTCTGGTGTGCAGCTCTGGGCTGCTTTTGATCTACGAGGACTCTCTACTGTATATTTTGTGTATGACAAACACAAATGAACTCTGCAAATTATAGACTTTGTGTAAATCCTCCGTTCCTGTGAGAATTATATGAATTACCTTTCATATGAATTATTCTGTTCGGGTGCGTAGTAGAGACCTGCACTCCCGCGGGAGTACCGCGGGACCCAACGTATTTTTGCGGGAGCGGGCGGGCGCGGGACAGAATCTTGCGGGAACGGGCGGGAGCGGGACTGAAAAATCCGTCCCGCGGAGGTCTCTATATATGCAATAGGTATGTGTGTTAACTATTGTGGTGTGACTCAAAAATGTCAGGGTTGTTCTGAGGGGAAAAAAAGCAAAAATGCTAAATGCAGTTAATAAAATAAAATGCAAATAAATGTGTTGTGTTTAGATAGGATAGCCAGTTAGGCTTGTTAACTTTTTTAAGGGTAGGGAAAATATCTGTCTATAGTTATTGACGTATAGTTTAAAGGCCATTTGTCCAGTCAAACTCTTCTGTAGAAGCTAGGCTAATTAGCCAGATGCTAACATGTTTGCAAATACTGTATGTTCACTTACAACAAGGATAAGCGGTTTGTGCCGACCTCAACGTGTTTTGTGTGGTGAGTTTTTGACTACCAAGAGGATTAAATTATCAAAATTCATAGAATACAATAAGAAATCAGTTAATCAGTGTATAATGTTTCATTTCAAACCCTTTTTATTTACTTCTGTACATATTATTAATGTGTTGGTTTGTCACTTTATGTAAACAGAGCTCAGTGAATCAGACATACAGCACTTAAACAACAAAAGTAAACATTTTTGGGAAATTTGCCATAGTAATACCATGGTATTCTTTCAAGTACTTTGGAGTACCATATAAATGAGTATAAATATTCAGTATAGGGCTCTACACAATATCAGATTTTCCCTACAATGAAATGAATCATGCTCAAAATGCAAGTGTTGGGAGGCGCGGGAAGACTGGGAGGTCTAAAATCCTGTCTTTTTTCTCTTTTTAACTTTTTTTTTCGGGTGTTTCCGTTTTATGATGGGTGAATCCAGCATAAGCGTCCAATACCTCCAACTACTAAATTGGAGTGTTAACTGGATAGTTATCGCTGCTGGGTTTTATATATATATATATAAATCTTTTTACATATCAAGGTTATCATCAATACTAGTATATTGTCACAACTAATTTAGTATGATAAATATATCAAAACACTGCAGTATTACCATCTGTAATGCATCAGTGTACTTAAAGTCCAGTACAGAATCAAAGCAGAACACTGATCCTGTACATTTAATTAACTTCCCATTCCTGCTGCACCACAAATCCACATTTCCAGCAGGAAAAAGGACAATTGCGCTTTCTTTTGTGAACACATATACACCCGCTTGCATGCAGAGAGAAGGAGGGAGAGGAAGGTTGAGATCAATGAGTCCAGCGGAATTGCATTCCAATCAATGGCATCCCCCAACACGGGCAAGTTAATTAGCGTTATTGTCAAGACACAACAGCCATCTCTCTCTCTGTCTGTCTTTATCACTCTCATCCTCCTGTTTTCGTCTCATTTGAGCTAAAAAAAAATGTCACTCTCATACTCATGTACTCCTTTTTTTTTTATTTTTTTACTTGCATTCCACCTTTTCTCAGGTCTGACTTGGTGCTTCTTGATGCTTGTGTTTATTTAAGTCCTTCACAAGGAAGAATGGCTCCTCTCTTCTGTCCTGTGCCCTGGAGTGCTGTGGTTTTGGGCCATCCATGCATGTTTTTCTTGGGTGACTGGTTGGTTTCCTGCAGGTCTTGATGCCCATATGGCTAGCTGGTGGTGCGGGGCCTCGTGACTTGACTCTTGCCCACGGGGCAAAAACACTACATCACTCTGTACAGATGATTGTGCAGTGCATGTACCCCTTTTTGTTTGACTTGAGCATTTCAAATGAAAGACATTAAAAATGTCTGCCAAAAAAAAAAGAAATTA